>NC_053433.1:45609127-45777206 GCF_007990345.1 Gossypium hirsutum | reverse complement strand
GTTGTGAATACTTGGATGGTTTCTGAAGAATTACTGGGTTTACCACCTGTTCGGGATAGAGTTGGTATTGAGCTGTACCTGGGACTACGCCGATTTCGATAGATCATTTGCAAGAATTGACGGATAGAGGTTTTGCTCGACCAAGTTTTTCACCTTGGGGTGCACCAGTATTGTTCGTGAAAAGAAGGACGGAACCATGAGGTTGTGCATTGACTATCGTCAACTGAATAAAGTGACGATAAAGAATAAATATCCGTTGCCGCGTATTGATGATTTGTTTGATCAACTAAAAGGAGCCACAGTGTTCTCAAAAATAGATTTGAGATCGGGCTATTATCAGTTGCGAATTCGAGATTTAGACATACCCAAAATGCCTTCAGAACGAGATATGGTCACTACGAATTCTTAGTGATGCCGTTTGGGCTCACTAATGCCCCTGCGGTATTTATGGATTTGATGAATCGGATCTTCAGACCATATTTGGATCGGTTCGTAGTTGTGTTCATTGATGACATTTGGTCTATTCAAGAGATGAGACCGAACATGCTGAGCACCTGAACTAGTGTTGCAAATTTTGCGGGATAAGCAGTTATATGCTAAGTTCAGTAAGTGTGAGTTCTGGTTAAGAGAGGTTAGCTTCTTGGGTCATGTGGTATCCGCATCGGGTATTCGAGTTGACCGAACAAATTTCAGCCATACTTAATTGGATACCTCCGAGAATATTACTAGGTTCGGAGCTTTTTGGGACTCGCGGTTATTACCGACGATTTGTCAAAGGTTTCTCGATGATAGCCACACCAATGACGAAGCTACTTCAAAAGGATGTTAAGTTCGAATGGACGGAGAAATGTCAGAAAAGTTTCGATCAACTGAAAACTTATTTGACTGAAGCTCCAATTTTAGTGCAACCCGAATCAGGTAAAGAGTTTGTCATTTATAGTGACGCATCCCTACTTGGGTTGGGTTGCGTATTGATGCAAGAAGGTCGAGTGGTGGCCTATGCGTCGAGACAATTAAAGCCACATGAGAAAAATTATCCGACCCATGATCTTGAACTAGCTGCCATCGTATTTGCTTTAAAAATATGGCGACATTACTTATTTGGTGAAAAGTGCCATGTATTTTCGGATCACAAAAGTCTCAAATATTTGATGACTCAAAGAGACTTAAATCTGCGACAAAGACGTTGGCTTGAGTTGTTGAAAGATTACGAGCTTGTCATTGATTACCACCGGGAAAGGCTAATGTGGTTGCGGACGCCTTAAGCCGAAATCATTGTTTGCTTTACGAGCGATGAATGTGCACTTGTCTATTCTACCCGACAATGTGTTAGTAGCTGAATTAAAAGCCAAACCATTATTGATTCATCAATTCGTGAAGCCCAGAAAGTTGATGATGAATTGGTTGCAAAACGGGTTGAGTGTGTTCCGAACAAGGAATCGGAGTTTCAAATTGATGATGATGATTGCTTGAGGTTCAGAAGTCGTTTGTGTGTTCCAAGGAATTCGGAACTCATTTCGATGATTCTGAACGAAGCCCATTGTAGCCGAATGTCAATTCACCCGGGGAGTACGGAAATGTACAACGATTTGAAACGTCGGTTTTGGTGGCATGGTATGAAACAAGACATCTCCGACTTTGTTTCGAGATGTTTAATATGTCAACAAGTGAAAGCAGAACATCAAGTGCCCTCAGGATTACTTTATCCGATCATGATACCCGAGTGGAAATGGGATCGAGTCACAATGGACTTTGTGTCCGAACTGCCATTGTCAGCAAGTAAGAAAGATGCGATTTGGGTTGTTGTCGATAGACTGACTAAGTCGGCTCACTTTATCCCGTGCGTACGGATTTTTCATTGGATAAACTAGCTGAATTGTACGTTTCTCAGATTGTGAGATTACACGGGGTACCTATTTCTATCGTGTCGGATAGAGATCCGAGATTCACCTCACGATTTTGGAGGAAATTGCAAGAAGCTTTGGGTACCAAGCTGCATTTTAGCACTGCTTTTCACCCCCAAACCGATGGTCAATCTGAGCGGATAATTCAGATACTTGAGGATATGTTGAGATGTTGCATCCTCGAGTTCAGTAGTTCATGGGAACGGTATTTACCTTTGATTGAATTAGCTTACAACAATAGTTTTCAATCAAGTATTAAGATGGCACCTTACGAGGCTTTGTACGGTCGTAAATGCCGTACACCATTGTTTTGGACCGAGCTCGGTGAAAGTAAAATTTTCGGAGTTGATTTGATTAAAGATGCCGAACAGAAAGTAAAGGTAATCCGTGAAAGTCTGAAGGCAGCCACAGATCGTCAAAAATCGTATGCGGATTTGAAACGAAAAGACATTGAATATCAGGTGGGAGATAAAGTGTTTCTTAAAGTTTCGCCTTGGAAAAAGGTACTCAGATTTGGCCGTAAGGGCAAGTTGAGCCCGAGACTCATTGGGCTGTACGAAATCTCCGAACGAGTTGGTCCGGTTGCGTATAGATTGATTTTGCCCCCTGAACTTGAAAGATTCACGATGCCTTTCATGTTTCGATGCTTCGACGTTATAGATCCGATCTGTCACATGTGATTAATCCCTCAAAAGTTGAAATTCAATCTGACTTGAGTTATGAAGAAGAACCGATTCGTATCCTAGCTCGTGAAGTGAAAGAGTTGCGAAACAAAAGGGTTCCGTTAGTTAAGGTGTTATGGCTCAAACACGGGATCGAGGAAGCTACTTGGGAACCGAGAGCTCGATGAAAGAACGATACCCAAACCTATTTACCGGTAAGATTTTCGGGGACGAAATTTCTTAAGTGGGGGAGAGTTGTGACAGCCCAAAATTGACCCTAGTCGGGAAGTGGTTTCGGGACCACTAAACCGAGTCATAAAAATAATTAACCGTCATAATTGATGCTCATTATATGTACATGTGCATGTGTGAAAATTTCGTGTTTGAATTTTGTTAATTGTAAGTGAATTTTATCAAATAGGACTTATGTGATAAAATTTTGAAATGTGCTAGGCAAATGCAAAGTGGCCTATTAATGCATATTGTGAAAATGATGGGTTTGCATGTCAATTTACCCAAATTAAGGCATAGTGGCCGGCCATGCTATGAGTGGAAACATGTCACAAACATGTTATGTTAGTGAGGTATGTTAGGAAATAAAATAAGGAGTATGGGTAATAAAGAAATGGAACAAAAAATGTGTGGTTGTTCCCCCCATTGCCGTGAGTTAAAGAAAGAAAGAAAATTTTGTTCATCCTTTTTCATCTTCTTTTGGCCGAAATTTTAAGGAAGGAGGAAGGAGTTCTTGCTTCATGTTTGGTTTGGAAGAGGATTAGGAGGAGGTTTGGCCATACTTGTATCTAGATCAAGGTATGTTTGAGGTTGTGCATGAGATTCATGCATGTTTTTAGTTGCTACCTTAAGTTCTAATTAGCCATGGTTCAAATCTTTGCTATGTCATGGGGATGATATTCGGCCTAGGTGGATTTTGTGTTAATGCCATTGCATGCTAAATATGAAGCTTGTTAATGATGCATGTGATGGTGGATTGATGATTCTTGAATCTTCTTTTTAGCATTTTTGAGTGAGCACATATGTGCATTGGTTGCTAGATGGAGAAGAATCGGCTAGCAAGTTGTGTGCTAAGGCCGAATATAATTTTTGTATATTAATGAGTAATGCATGTGTTCAATTGATGGAAAGGGAGAGGATGCTTTACTAGTGTATATATGTGTGTATTAGCCAAGTTTTGAACTTGAAACAAAATGGTGTTTAGTCAATACAAGTAACCATACTTGTAGAATGTATTAAGTGTTGCAATCGGCCCCAACATAGACATGTATGTTCGGCCACATGAATAAGTACATAAGCTATGTGTATGTTCGGCCATAGGTAGCCTATTGATGGCTATAGCTTGACTTAGAAAATTCGGCTAAGGGGAAATATTAGCTAGTATGTTGAATTCGATTCGTGATTTCGTACACATGTGACTCTAATGTCTAATGTATATATGGGCTAAGTACCTTGAGCTTCTCTTTTGATGTTCGAATGAATTGTATTAAATTGCTTGATGTGATTAAAAATGCGTATGACCATTGTGTATTTGAGCTAAAAGGGTGGCCATATGACCTATCAAACTCCTTGTCATATTCGGCCATAAGCTAGCAAAATGAGACTTTAATGAGTTAAATTTGTTTGAATTAGCTCAAGAGCTTAGAGGACCCCAGTTGGATAAGGGAAAGGAAAAAGTGGTCGAGTAGCCATCGGAATCGTTCGACAACATCCGAGGTAAGTTCTTGAGTAAAAGAGCTTAAATTATGATTTGATTAGATCATGTTTTAAGCAAATCAAAATCATGCTCCTTGTGTGTGGCTATTGAGCCGAAATTGCAAGAATGATAAGTGTCTTGTGTTTGAGTTTTGCTAACGAAAATGAAATACGAATGTGCCATGATTTATTGTTAAATGTGCATGGTTATTTGAATGATGTCCGGGCTAAGTCCCGAAGGCTTTGTGCTAAGTGACCATATCCGGACTAAGATCCGAAGGCATTTGTGCGAGTTACTAAATCCGGGTTAAGTCCCGAAGGCATTTGTGCGAGTTACTAAATTCGGGTTAAGTCCCGAAGGCATTTGTGCAAGTTACTATAATCGGGCTATGTCCCGAAGGCATTTGAACGAGTAGCTATATCCGGTTAAATTCCGAAGGTACGTGATTTGGGAATGAATGATCTTGCTGTAAAAATTTCAGTTAATACGCTTGAAACATCCCAACATTGAGGTATGTTTCGTATGTGCTTTGAATTAGTTGAGCCCTTACAAATAAGTATTCACTCAGTTGATAAATGAGCTACCGGCCTTTGGCTAAGTTGATCTTTGTGTATGAATAAAAGGGTTGGTAATGTGAAGTAAGTATGATATTGAAAAATTGTGCATATGAAATTATCCGTTTAGCTACATGAATGCTATACTTTTGTTGTGTTGGAATCCCTTGCTCAAAACTTACTAAGCATAAATTGCTTACTCCGTCTCCTTGATTCTCTGTTTTATAGATTTTGGTTCTCCAGCTATCGGACTCGGGATTTTGAAGTCGAAGTCACCCACACTATCAAAGCCCCCCTTTTGGTACAATTTTGGTTGAACTTCGAAATGGCATGTATAGGACTACCCTTTTTGTTGGGGGTCATGGACCCTTTGGACTTGTATAATTTTGGATAGCCATGCGAAAATGGCTTATATATGTTTGAGTATAATGTTATAATCATTTGGTATGGATATGGTTATTGAGAGGTGTGGATATGCTTAACAAGGATTGGCCATGGGAATGGTTAATCACTATCATAATTTGTGCTATTTATGCTAAAAGGGTTAGTTGAATCATGGAAACTATGAAATGGGTAAAGTCTACCTTAAAGGCAGATGCTGACAGCAGCAGTGATTTAGATTTGGAAAATCACTAAAAATATTAGGAAGGGAATTAAATAGTGAATAAATTATGTAAACGAACCTTGATGAATCTATTTTCATAGGAAAGTAACGAAACGATCATATGGACAGTATGTTAAGAGATATTTAGGTTCTCGTAAGACAGGGCCAGAACGGTTTCTGGATTCCCTGTTTCGATTTGGAAATTCATTATAAATTAACCAGAGATAATTAGGAGGCATGCCATATATGTATAGATTCCTCTTTGAGTCTAGTTTCTATAGAAACAAACGACATCAGTATTGAAGCCCTCTACAGGGAGATATCCAAGTCGTAATGCGCAAAGGTCAGTGTAGTCGATCCCTGTAACATGGGAGAATTTGACTAATAAACTGTACTAATTAGCCCAACAAAAAATTCTAGAAAAAAATATGTAGATGGGCATATGAGTCTAGTTTCAGGGAAAATTTACAGAACTGGATTTCGAGTTTCTGAACTCAAGATATGATTTTTAAAGCGACTAGTACGCAGATTGGCAGTGTCTGGGAAATTTGTTTATAAGTGGTTAAAGTCTGTTAACACCTCGTGTTCGACTCCGGTGACGGTCTCGGGTTCGGGGTGTTGCAAGCCATGTTCAATCCACAACAAAGAATCTACCCATGAATAACAAAGTTTACGAATCGAGGAGTTAGATGAATAGCTGACATTTAAACCGAGAAAACACGATAAACCAAAACTATGCCAGAACGAGCTCAATGCCTCACCAAATCAACTTAAGGTTGGAGATAAAGTTTCATTAGATGCCGCAGATCCTCACATTGACATTGTGAAATTGAATGAAGAAATTCCTCTTACGGTACTTAGCATTTCCCATTTGGTACGGTTGAGGTAAGTCATCCCAAATTCGGCACCTCTAAGGTAAAAAATACCAGCCTAAAACCTTATTTTGATGGGAGTCATAGCAGGAATGGGGAGTATAAACTCCTCAAACCACCATGACCATTCACCAGAAAGGTATGTCGAGCTTAGACTATAAATAAGCGCTTCTTAGGAGGCAACCTGAGCACTAACAATATTACTTTCTTTAAATTTTAGTTTTTAAAATCTAACATACTAACCAAATCATTGAACACAGGCTTTCCAAAACCACATGGGCGTGCCTTATGCTGTGCCTACACCATGGGTAATGACACGGCCGTGCGATACAGCCGTGTCCAAACAGGGCAAAAGTTTTTTTTCCTAGCACAAGGCTGCGATAAGTTGCCATGACCATGTGACATGGCTGCAGGCGAAACTGTCAAAGCAACACAAGCGTGCGACACGACCGTGCCCCACACCCATGGTCAACACTGTCAAAATAACACGGGCGTGCGCATAAGTACACGAGCGTGGGAGAAGCATACCACATCACACACAGCCGTGTCCTTAGGCCATGTTACGATCTCTCAATTCTCGACAAACACGAGCTAATACATACCACACGGGAGTGGGACACAGCCGTGCCACTTTTAACATTAGATTATCTCTTTTATTTTATTTTATTTTACCTTTGATTTTACTTTAACTTATTTGAAGTCTCATTTGTTTTTAAACACGGCTTATCTTTATGATTACTATCAGATTATTCCCTCAATTCTCCTTTTGTCCTTCAGAATCATGCTTGCCCTCCAACCTTATTTCCAACACTCGCTCTCGCTAATCCAGGAATTTCATCCATTTTTAACTCAAGAAGTTTCACTTCTCTCCCTATCTTAGGAACTTAAATTTATATTTGTCAATATATCTACCTTTGTACATTGAGGACAATGTACATCTTAAATGTGGGGGGTTACTTACATCTATATTAGAAAGATCCCTAAATTTTGTCTTATTCTCATGAGATCTTCTCATATAGTTATTAGAATGAATTTCGATTAGTTTATAATGTTTATTGATATGTCTTGAATTAAAACATAGGCATTTATACATTGATTGTTTAAACTTTAAGACATTAGAGAATCAAGCATGATAAGTTGATTTTTGAAGAATTAAAAACCTTCAGGTTGTTTCCCCCAAGTTTAGGTATTACCTTGAGTTGGAATTCACAAGTTTAAACATCAAAAAGCCATAATTTTTGTGAGATCTTGAGCTTTTAGAGCATCTAATATTTCTTTCATGCTCACTTTCATTATGAGTGCGTCAGTATTGAATTGTCATTCTAGAACTTGCTTGATTATGCATGTCAAGACCATACTATTTGATTTGATATGTTAAAATGATAAAGGCACTTAGGTTTAACCCACTCAGTCCATAAAAGCCTACCTTCACAATTAACCCTTAGTGAACCCCCTTAAGCCTAAAACTCACTCATTAATTTACCCTCAATATTAACCCATAACTCATTATTGTTGAAATCCCTTAAATTAATTTGATCCCTATTTTTGTCGAGATTTGAGTTAGAATAGTTGCTTAGCTATGTTTTATTCTATTTTGTAATTTGAATAAAAACAAAAATACATGTATACATATTAGTAGTAGTGATCTTCTAAGCTAAAGAAGTTAAATCCATTTTCTGAGAAAAAGCTCCATTGTACGCAATTGATGACTAGTCATTTTTCTAGTTAGGCAATTTTTCAATTCAATCTCGATTCTAACCCTTTCTTTCAATTTGTGACCACACCCTCTAACCCAAGCCACGTTACAACCTTCTAAATACCTTTTGATTGATGTTTCATCTCAATTTATAGTAGTGGAGATTTGATTTTCATGCAAGCCTATGGTAATGACTTTTCATTATTGACTGTTGAGTGCTTCATATATTGTCCTTAAACACATCAAGTGATTTAAGTGAATCTTTAGTGAGGATGTGAAACTCTATGATATTTTGAATCAAAGGTAATTACTTAGATCAGGGAGACACCTATGTTTTCATAATAAAATGCTCAACTTGGAATGTTTGAAACTTTGATGTTCTTTCAGTTGAATTTCAATGTATGATTACCTATGGATTATTTTGAGATATTATCGATAGAAATTATAAGTTGAGAAGAATTTATTTTGATTATGAGTTGAGGATTTTTCTTGAGGATAAGCAAATGCTTAAGTGTGGGGGTATTTGATAAACCGTAATTTATACATATTTCTATCCCATGCTTAACACACTTTATGGATGATTTTTTCTTAGATTTGGTGAATTCGATACTCCTAATGCCTTAATTTCATATTTTATACTTAGGTGAGCATAGGAGAGTGAAAGGAATGAGAAACAGGCCAAAGACGGAGAAAATGGGCCAACGTACGAAATCAACACGGCCTAGACTTCCTCACACGGGCAGACCACATGGCCGTGTCAATTTGGCAGAATCAAAGCATGACTCACACGGGTAGACCACACGCCCGTGCCTATTTAACAAGCTTGACCACGGCCTGAAGTAATCACACACGGCGTGTCCCTTTCGAGCCCAAGCAGAGTCCTATTCATAAAAGGCCCCTTTTGAGGGCTCTTAGGCATTCCAAAGCCTATAAATACACCGTAGAAGAGGAGAAGAGGGGGGACGCACAGGAGGAAGCAAGGAATTGCTCAAGGAAAGCCAATCGATCCATCTCAAAAGTTGGATTCACCATCAAGACTGAGATCTCCCTTTAAATTTCCTCAGGAGTTTTAGGTTTTCTTATATTTTGTTATTTTTATTCTTTTAAGATGTTTTCTTTCATTAGTATGAACTAAAACCCCTAAATACCTAAGGGGAATGAAACCTAAGACGGATCTTGTTATTATCATCTGAATTGTATGATAAATATTTGACTTGTTCTTAATTATGTGTTCTTAATTCTTGTTTTGATGTTTCAGGATATTGGTTCAAGTTAAGCTCTTATTCAGAGGAGGAATAGACCTTGTCTAAGAGAAAATTTGTCATGATTAAGCGGAGTTGATTGTGAGCCTAGAGATAGGGTGACAAGTTTTGCCGGATTAGGGTGAAACCTAATAAGGGGATCCATAGATCGAATTAATGCAACCCTAGGGCATTAATTAGAAAGAGATTTCAATTATTCAATCTAGGGTTAGACGTTGTTAGTCTCGAGAGAGATAATAATATAACTTAGGGATCTCTACAGAACAAGTTGAATGAATAAATCATCTGATTCAGAGTCAAATAACAAGTGAAGTCTAGGTGGATTTTTCCTTAGGTATTATCTTAATCAATCGAGTTTTTCAAAAAGTATTTTCCCTAATTTTCTTTTCTGTGATTTCTTAGTTTAATTCATTTGTTAGATAAACAAAACCCTTTTATTTTTTAGGCTAGATAATAAAAAGAAAGTTGATACTAGTACTTTTACTTCCTTTGGGTTTGGTAATCCGGTCTTACTAAAGCTATGCTACTGTTCGATGGGTATACTTGCCTTCATCGTGATAATAGTTAGTTTCAAGAACGATTCATTATAAATATTTAAAACCTGTCACGAATATCACGTACCATTTAGTAAAGGTTAATAGGTTTCGATTTGAGTGTAGATGGTTTGTAAGAGCCTGTAATCAATTGCAAGAGCCTGTAATCCATATTCGGCAACGATTGAAGGGTGAGGACCTTAATCGTTCGATCAAGGCAAGTGTTGAATTATGATTTGGTTAAGTGTTAATTAAGGGATTATTAACCCCATCAATTAAAGGACTGACATTGGGTTATGATTGAATCTAGGTTTGGAGTTTGTGGAGACTGCGCTCTTTTTGAAAACAGGTGTGTAACCACACTGCTATAAGCGTAGATTGGCAAAAGCCAAAAAAGTATGACTATTGATGCTACATGAGCGTGTGCTCGCTCGTGTCGTAATCTGATCGCGTAAAACGTGGGCGTTTGATCGTAGAGGCCTCCATAAGCAGTTTCATAAGCTTAGGCCATTTTGGGTCATGTTGGGCCGGAATAGGCCATGTTGGCCCCATGGGTAAACCACATGGACGAGTGGAGTTTATTGGGCCAGGCTATGTGATTTACATGACCATAGCCATTTTTGGGCTTTGTGGGCCACATGTGCCGTGTTATGGGCTTTTGGGCCCATTTTTACTATTTGACTATTAAGGTTGCACGGGTCGCCTGAGACGACTGTAGACCTTCTGTTGGGTCAGTAAGTACACCTAAACCCTATACTGATGAAATGACTGTTATAACCCTGTGAGGTAAAATGACTGATATACCCCTATGATATGTATGATTGTATTCGAGCATGACATTTTTGCATACACGTATGAAATAATGACATGACATGTTGCATGTAGCTGGGTTTGATATATTTGGAGGAAGTGTACTGTTCTGGCCGCTCTGCTACAAATACTATTTAGTGCCGCAACCGGTGCTATATTTTTGAGTGTATGGATGGGTGGGTCGATTTAATCCCCCCACATGGAGTATAGGGCTAGACGGAGTGGATTGTAGAGGATGGATGGGTAAGACTTCTGATTGCATATCTATTACTGTTACTGAATTGGGCTAAGACCCACACTGATACTGATACTGTATTGGGCTAAGGCCCTAACTGTTACTGGACTGTTACTGAAACGGCTTGGGCCCAGACTGTATTTGCCTATTGTATGACTGGTTGTTTGTTTAATAAGGGATTACACACTGAGTTTACATAAACTCACCCTTCTGCTTCTCTAGCAGGTAATTCTTAGGCAGGTTGATGCTGCAAGAGACTTGATGGTGGCCACACAATCGCACATAATTTCACTCTTTAGCTTTTAATTGATAAGTAATTAAATTTGTGTATTTGTTTTTTAATAAGGCCTTTTCAAGTTTTTATTTTGATTTTGGGATTTAGTTGCTTTGAATCATATTTGTTAGAAGTAGGTCACGGTTTTACAAAGAGATAAATGCATTTCAAAACACCACGCTTTTGCAACACAATTTTAAAAGCTTCCGCAACAACCATTGTTTTTAAAATACAATGACAAAACAATATGATTAACACTTTTCTAAACCAACCTAAGTTTTAACAATGAGTAAGTTATTCTAAATTTTTCGTAAAGATCACATCGAGGTTTCAATAAAGAGAGAACTTTTCAATGGAACTTTGATTTCAAAATACACCTCAGTGTGGCATCGCAGTTTTGGCCATAACATCTCGACCGGGTTTTGGGTGTTACAGTTGTCGTATTCATTGATGACATTTGGATTTATTCGTGTGATGAAACTAAACATGCCAAGCATTTGAGAATAGTGTTATAGACTCTGCGTGATAAGCAATTATTTGCAAAGTTCAGTAAATGTGAGTTCTGGTTAAGCAAAGTTGGTTTTTTGGGTCATATAGTATCAGCATCAAGTATCCGGGTTGATCTGAGCAAGATTTCAGCTATTTTGGATTGGAAGCCTCGGAGAAATGTTTCTGAAGTCTACAGTTTTATGGGACTTGCTGGTTATTACCGAAGATTTGTAAAAGGCTTTTCTATGATTGTAACTCCGTTGACGAAATTGCTTCAGAAATATGTGAAATTTGAATGGTTTGAAAAGTGTCAGAAAAGCTTTGATCAGTTGAAAGCCCTATTGAAAGAAGCTCCAGTATTAGTACAGCTAGAATCAGGAAAAGAATTTGTGATCTATAGTGATGCATCGTTGAATGGTCTGGGCTGTATTTTCATGCAGGAAGGCAAAGCCGTAGCTTATGCCTCGAGACAATTGAAGCTACATGAAAAGAAATATCTGACACATGATCTGGAATTGGCAGCTATTGTATTTGCTTTGAAGATTTGGCGCTACTATTTGTTTGGTGAGAAATGTCACGTTTATTCCGATCGCAAATGCTTAAAATATTTGATGACTCAAAAAGATTTGAATCTGTGTCAGAGAAGATGGCTAGAACTACTAAAAGACTACAAGCTTGTTATTGATTATCATCTGGGAAAAACAAATGTTGTTACTGATGCTTTGAGTCAAAAGTCTTTGTTTACTCTGCGTGCGATGAATACTCATTTTGTTTTGTACGGTGATGATTAAATTTTAGCAAAACTGAAAGCGAGACCTTTGATTTTACAGCAAATTTATGATGCACAGAAAGTTGATAATGAGATAACAGTGAAATGAGCTTAGTGTGATTTGAATACTAATTCAGAATTTAGAATTGATGCTGATTATTCTTTGAGATTCAGAGGCCGAATTTTTGTTTCGAGAAATTTAGTGTTGATTCAGATGATTTTGAATGAAGCACATTGTAGTCAGTTATCGGTACATCCGGGTAGTACTAAAATGTTTAATGATTTGAAATAGCATTACTAGTGGTTTGGAATGAAAAGAGATATCTCCGAATTTGTTTCGAAATGTTTGATCTGTCAGCAAGTTAAAGCTGAACAGCAGGTACCATTCGATTTGTTACAACAGATTATGATTCCTGAATGGAAGTGGGACAGAGTGACGATGGATTTTGTTTTGGGTTTGCCTTTATCTCTGAAAAAGAAATATGCAATTTGGTTGTGGTTGACCGATTGATGAAATTAGCTCATTTTATTCCAGTACGATCTGATTATTTGCTTGATAAATTAGCTGAGTTATACATATCTGATATTGTGAGATTGCACGGGGTGCCATTGTCTATTGTGTCAGATAGAGATCCAAGATTTACTTCCATTGTCTATTGTGTCAGATAGAGATCCAAGATTTACTTTGAGATTTTGGAAGAAATTACAAGAGGCTTTAGGTACTAAATTGCATTTCAGTATTGCTTTTCACCCACAGACGGATGGTCAATCTAAATGAATTATTCAGATTCTTGAAGATATGTTGAGATGTTGCATTCTTGAGTTTGAAGGTACGTGGGAACAATATTTGTCATTGATTTAGTTCGCCTATAATAATAGTTTTCAATCGAGCATTAAAATGGCACTATATGAAGCCTTTCATGCCGTAGACCTTTGTATTGGACTGAACTCAGTGGGAATAAGATTCACAGGGTCTATTTGATAAAAGAAACTGAACAGAAGGTAAAAGTGATTTGTGAAAGCTTGAAAGTGGTGTCTGATCGACAGAAATCGTATGAAAATTTGAAAAGAAAAGACATTGACTTTAAGATTAGTGATAAAATATTTTTGAAAGTACCTCCGTGGAAGAAAGTACTTCGATTTGGCAGAAAAGGAAAATTGAGTCCGAGGTTTATCGGGCCGTATAAAAATTATCGAACGTATCGGACCGGTTGCATATAGATTGTTGTTACCACCTGAATTAGAAAAGATTCATAATGTGTTTCACGTATCGATGCTTCAACAATACCGATCTGATCCATCGCATGTAATTTCTCCGTCTGAGATTGAGATTCAGTCTGATATGACCTACGATGAAGAGTCGATCTGTATCTTAGCTTGTGAGGTTAAAGAATTGTGAAATAAGAAAATTGTAACATCCCAAATTTAGCTCCATAAAATTTAGAAATATATAAAAAAATAGGGAATTGACCTAATGGCTAGTCATTAAATGTGAAAGCTTGAAAGTTGGTTGGAGGTCCCAAGTTCAAGTCTCAACTCTTACAAAATAATTTTTTTTTTGCAAATTCCCTTGTTTTTTTTATGTGTTGGCATCCAAGCTTAGTAAACCTAGGTATAAATACATGTTTTTGTTGAAATAATCAACCTTTTAACCTATTTTCTTCTACCTTAGCCATCCCTAATCCCCTCTCCCTCCCTTTACCTTTACTTTTTTTTCTTTTCCCTTTTTCTTCCATTGTTTCTGTTGCCTACACCTCCCCTTTTATCATCTTCTTTTTCTTCTTGTTGCATCAAGATTGTGAACCATCTCCTTTACTATATTTCTAATTTTTTTTCTCAATTAAATCAGCCCCAAATCTAGAATTTTTAACTCCAAGATCGATCCCAAACATCGCCTAGAAAGTGCCATTGTCATTTCTCTCGACTAGCTTGTGTAAGGTCTCTTCTCTCTTCAATTTCTTAATTGGTCTTGTCGATTAAAAACCTAAATTTATAGATCTGGTATTTAGGGGATTTTAAATTTTTTAAATTTATTTTTCCAGATTTTAATGAGGTTTCAAATCATTTTAAAATTCAGCCCCAATTTTGGCCACCATGGACGGTGGTGCGTGCGCATATGAGTAGAATAAGGGGCTGTTTTGTGTCTTGAATCTTGCCCAATTAATTCCAGCCTTAATTTGAGTTTTTGAGCCCTCCTAATCATTTATTAAACCCATATCAATTAAGGAAAATAACGTTCTTGATCGTTTGGGCATTCGAATCTCACAAATAGGGAAGCATAAGTGCGGTTAAGTGTAAAATTAATTGTTGCTTCGACTTAGTTGTAGGGTAAATGTTATGGATTGATTAAATGAAAGAATTGAATAATTACTAGCTACTGATTTTCCATTATATTATGGAATTAGGTGCTAATCCAGACACCTTGAGTCAACCTTAAAGTCGAAGAACGATTGTACGTACGGTTCGCATCGATACAAGGTAAGGAATCGAACTAGTTGAATTCGTAAAATAGTTATTAACCTGACAATTGGTTTGAACTCATAAGTGTGTAATTGGGAGTTGATTAAGTGGTAAATTGATTTAGTTTATTCTGAATTTTGGTTTAGGATTGTATAAAGGGTTATTAAGGAAAATTGGAAGATTCACAAGGATGCTGCGAGAAAGCAAAAAAATAAGCTGTGGGTCCTAAACTTGTAAATTTTGTTTGATAATGATAAATGTTATGTTATATTTGATAATTAGCTTCCTGATTGGTTTGGAATAGTATCCAAAATATTAGTTTTGCAAGTGGTCGAACCAGGTACGTTTCGAGCCTTAAAAGATTGGTGTGTTGGCAAATTGCTAGTTTGACAGTATGAAAGTGTAACTGAGATTGTTATGCATAGTTATATTATGTGGTATGAGAATGTTTGATGGAATGGTACGTAATGTTGAAATATTAGTTTTATGCATGAAATATTTACTATGATATATATATATGTGTGAGGCTGCTAATGATGCACAATGAAATTTGTAAAGCATGTGAATTGATCGATATTGATAAATACCATCTTAACGGTAATTTGAAATTTTGAAACATTCTTTCCTTCTTCTAAAAGTATGTGATTATTGAGGACATATTGAGCATGTCGAATAAAAGTGAAAAGGATTGAAATGTGATTGTGTATGAATTTGTATGACATATTGCATGTGCATTGGGATGGGACATTGGGGTTAACAGAGGAGTTTCGTGGAGTACTGGCGGTGTAACACCCCTAACCTGTATCCGTCGCCAAACTAGGGTTAAAGGCATTACCAGACAATTTAGAACATTTAACATTCATTTCATAAACATTATAGCATCAGATATAAAACATCAATGTAGAGTCCTTCATATAGGTCATCGAGACCTTAAACATGCATTATAAAGGGGTCGGGACTAAACAGAACACATACAAAATTTTTCTAGAACTTAAACATTTTTCAAAAAAGTACAAGTCACACACCCGTGTGAACAGGCTGTGTGCCTCACACGGCATTAGACACACCCGTGTGTCTAGGCCGTGTCCAAACAGGGCATACATACTGTCTTATTCACACGGCCACAAGACACGTCCGTGCATCTTAGCCGTGGTCGACATTGACTTGGGTTACACGACTAGCCACACGCTGGTGTGCCTTGGCCGTGATCGAGCCTGACTTACAAATGTAGGGTACCCAGGGGACACACGGTCCTGCAACATGGCCGTGTGTCACACACGGCTGAGACACACACCCGTGTCTCTACCCGTGAGGACAAAAATAGGCCATTTGAATAGCCAATTTTCCACCTCATTTGGGTCAAACCTACAAGCACCAAACCAAGCATATTTCCAACAAAATTTCAGCCAATTTCCATTCTCAACTCATCAACCAAATCATACTAAATCTAAACTAAAATCATACCAAAACATATGTTCCATAAATTCCAAATATACAAACACATCTCATGCCCAAACCTTGTCATATTGACCATTTACTTTGGCTAACCAAATGCACATCATAATGGCATATTTGTATCACATAACATATATCAATATCGACCATAAGTTTTAACTCAAACTAGCCATATCACATGGCATAATATATATAGTACAAAACATATGTAAATACCCCTAGCCTATACATGCCATATACTATATATACAACTCTCAACATTGTACCAAAATAGATGTTTGATAATGTGAGTAAGTCGTTGATGATTCCCGAATCCGAGCTAGCTTTATAACACTGTAAGACAGAGAACATTTCACACAGTAAGCTTAGAGCTTAGTAAGTTTGTGGTATAATACATTTAATTCAACATATTAGCTATAAGACATATTAGCTAACACATAGTTAAATTCATATCACTACTCAACCTCATTCATTACCATTTCTCATTTCATACTACTTTCTTAGTTCCCATATCCTTGCAAATAACTCATACACAATATTATCGACCACATAGGTTCATCTATCTCATACACCATATCGTTAACCATAAGTATTCATTACATACCTACACAAACTAAAACTCAACTATTACATTATCACTTCAATGCTCGATACACTAATTCGTTAGATCATCTTTCCTCGTACAAGAACATCGCACACTTAGTACCAATAATCTAGCGGAAGTTATAAAATGTCGCACACTTAGTGTCATCATATT
The DNA here is from genome assembly GCF_007990345.1 of Gossypium hirsutum. Taxonomy (NCBI): domain Eukaryota; kingdom Viridiplantae; phylum Streptophyta; class Magnoliopsida; order Malvales; family Malvaceae; genus Gossypium; species Gossypium hirsutum. The sequence goes on along the minus strand of NC_053433.1, from coordinate 45,760,162 downwards.
AAATCGAAACTATCTCAATATTGCACACTTAGTGCCATATATAGCCGAAGGTATTCCAATTCACACACTTACTGCTATTTATAGCCCAAACTATTTCAAATCGCACACTTAGTGCTGAACATAGTCTATTTATCATCGTACTCACACCATAGTCAAATATATATAATTTAAGCATTACCAAAGCACTAAAATATAATTTGTAACATCATTTATCCTGTACGAACTTACCTCGTACTCGGTATTGTCAATTCGGATTGTCTACTCTATAACCTTTGACTTTCCTTGGCCTAAGTCCAAATTCCTCTTTTCTTGGTCTAATTAGCCAAGATGAGTGTCGAAACTTAAATATCTTCAAACTTAGGTTTTCTTTTCTATTTTCGGTGGATGAACACTAAAATGATGGATCAAATATGTTTGTTTTATTTTATTTAATCATAATGCACTAATTACCCTTTTTACCCTTGTAATAAAACATTAATATTCCATCAACTAATGTCCATTAATGTCATTTAATCAAAACCATGGTCAAATAACCACATAAGGACCTCACAATTATAAAGCCAAATAAAATAGGCACTTTGAACATATAACAGGCAACTTTTACATTTTACGCAATTAGGTCCTTTTTATTAAATCGACACACAAATGATTAAATTTTAATACGAAACTTTCACACATGCTAATTCACATATCACAAGAACGAAAAATAATATTTAAATATTTTTCTGACTAGAACTTGTGGTCCCGAAACCACTATTTTGACTAGGGTCTAAACCGGACTATTACAGGCGTCATATTAAGTGTAACACCCCTTATCCGTATCCGATGCTGGGACAGGGTTCGAGGCGTTACCGGACTTAAACGTTCACCATTTCATAAAACCAAGCCATAAAATTTCATTTAAATTAAAAACACTCCATCACATGCATAATGTCCCTTACACGAGCTACCGAGGCTCAAAACATGCATTGAAGGCGGTTTGGGACTAAAATGAGAACTTTGCAAAGTTTTGGGAAAACTTAGGAAAAATTTTCATGAAACATGGTCACACGCCCATGTGAACACAGGGACATGCCCGTGTGTCTTCAACACGCCCGTGTCCTCAGGCTGTGTAACTCTCTGTTTATGACATCAGCAAAACAAATTGAACCACATGGCCAGGCCACACGCTGGTGTACTAGGCCGTGTCCTCTACACGGCTGAGACACATGACTGTGTCTCTACCTGTCTGGCTAACACTTAGGCTATTTACCAAGCCTTTTATGTTTCCTTTAATCTTTCATATCTATATACACACCAAAGACACATATCGTGACATCATTTTAATGATTTAGCATCCAATATTAAGACACATTTAATTCATTGCCATGACCGTTTAGATTGGTCATAAAACATTCATCATCCGCATAATTCATAATACCAACCATATATAGACAAAATGTAACGCCCCCACGCCCGAGACCGTCGCCGGAGTCGAGTATGAGGTGTTACTAAGCTTAATTTAACATTTTTAGAACTTTGGATTATTTGTTTCTACATTCACAGCTTTTAAGCTACTTGCGTCACAGTCACAAGAAAAATCATATCTCGAGTTACAAAACTCGAAATCAAGATCCATAAATTTTCCCTGAATCTAGACTCATATACCTATCTACTAATTTTTTTATAAAATTTTTGGTAGGACCAATTAGTACAGTTTATTAGTTAAAGTTACCCCTGTTTCAGGACTTGACTGGCCTGACCTCTGTTTACTACGAACTACATTTCTCTCTGTAAAAAATTCATATCACTATGAGGTTTGTTTCTCCTAAAACTAGACTCAATAATGATTCTGAGGATATAAAATACACCACCTAATTATATCTTTACAATTTATGGTGAATTTATAAAGTAGGAATAGGGGATTCAGAAACTGCTATGACCCTGTTTTACTAAAATTCAAAATCTTCTAACATATAATTCCTTTACCTGTTTCATTTGTTTCATGTGAAACTAGACATAATAAGATTAAATTTTATATGTAGTCCATCACCAAATTCAATTGTTATGATTTTTAGTAAATTTTAAAACTCGCGTCAGTGTTGCTGCAGTATTCTGTTTATGGCAAATTTCATCCCTCTTATGAGTTTTTATGCACTAAGTATCTTAATAATTTTCCTTATCATCAAACATAATCTAAACTTACCATTTTCATAATTTATCATCATCAAATATTTTCTCAACCATTCTATCACCATATCATAAGATCATTTACACAAAATAAGTATATTGCTATACATGCCATACTTAAATTTACAAGCCATTTACCAAAAATCTTCCGGATAGTGTGACTGAGCCTTCGACCTATCCCGACTCCTGAACTGGCTTGTCCAAAACTACAATGAGTAAGAAGGAGGGAGTAAGCATAAATGCTTAGTAAGTTCATATGTAAATAATAAATAACATAACAACCAATCAAACTAATCAACATTAACATATATCATCAACACACTTATCACATTTTTTAATCATTTTTCATCATCTTATTAACTTATCGTGGTTGTAATCAACACTCAACCTGAGGGTTAAATACATACCTGTCCAAAATATCCATTTCTCATCACTTACCAATACGTCTCTTTTCATCTCGAGTATTCCTCCATTTGAGTAAAACTTTACCCGTTGAACACATCGGAATATAATTCGGATACATGGATAATTTGCATATAAGTGCCACATATTCAATCAAGCAATCATGTAACCCGCCCATAAGCGAACTCGGACTCAACTCAACGAGCTCGGGCGTTCGCATCCATAAGTGAACTCGGACTCAACTCAACGAGTTCGGATGCCTAGTTACATCTCACGAACTCGGACTCAACTCAACGAGTTCGGACATTCGCATCCATAAGTGAACTCGGACTCAACTCAACGAGTTCGGATGCTCAACCATCCTAGTGACATGTCACTTGTATCCTAATCTATTCCTAAGGTTCAAACGGGATTTTCCTCGAACACTTATCCTTGCCGTCTTCCGAAGAATGCAGAAATCAATACTCGGTAACAATTATATTTAACAAGTAGCTCACATAATTTACATATTATTTGAAATTAACCACAAAGCATACATTTCATAATGAAATTTAGCATAACACATAATTAATATCAATAACTTAAAAATAACAATTATGCTGCATTATTTACAAATAAACTTACCTTGGTACCAAAATATAAAGATTTTGCAATTTAGTCCACAATCTTTTCTTTTCCTCGATCGCGACTTGAATCTCGTTTCTCTTGATTTATGATGCCAAATTAATCTTATTTAATACATACATTCATCAAAACAGCATTTAATATGAACTTTGGAAAAATTACACTTTTGCCCCTAGGCTCGGGAATTAAACTTTATTCCTTATTCTTATGTTTTATAACATGCTGATCACTTTTCCCTTCTATGGCAACATCAAATTCTCTCTCTAACATATACTTGTGACTATTAGGTATTTTTGCCGATTAAGCCCTTTTACTCGTTTTCACTAAAAACCGAGTAGCACAAGTTGTTTAACATAATTTAAAACCCCATATTCTATCATAAAACATCAAAATACACAAATTTCACCTATGGGTATTTTTCCAAATATAAACCTTAGGTTGAATTATTGCTAACATAAGCTTAATCGAGCTACCGGGATTCCAAAAAGTAAAGAACATTAAAAACGGGGCTTGGAATCACTTACTATGGAGCTTGGAAGCTTGAAACAAACCCTAGCTATGGAGAGCCCTTGAAATTTCGGCCTAATGAAGAAGATGGACAAAAATTGGCTTTTAATTTTGTTTTTAATTCATTTTAATAACTAAATGACCAAAATACCCTTACTACTAAACTTTCCAAAAATTCCTTCCATGTCCTAATTTTGTCCATGAACTTAAAATTGGTCAAATTGCTATTTAATACCTCCTCATTAATATTCCAAAACAATTTCATACTAAAAACTTCTAGAATGCAAGTTTTGCAACTTATTCGATTTAGTCCCTACTTTCAATTTAAGCACTTTAGGCATAGAATTTCATCACGAAATTTTCACACAATCATGCAATCATATCATAATCATCAAAATAATTATAAAATAATTATTTCTATCTCAGATTTTTGGTCACGAAACCACTATTCCGATTAGGCCCTAATTCGGGATATTACAACTCTCCCCCTTTAAGGATTTTCGTCCTCAAAAATCTTACCTGTAAACAGATGTGGGTATTGATTTCTCATAGTTTCTTCGGATTCCCATGTAGCTTCTTCTACTCCATGCCTTTGCCACAACACTTTCACAAGTGCAACATTTTTATTCCTTAGTTGTTTGACCTCTCGAGCTAAAATCTTAATCAGTTCTTCTTCGTAGGTCATATCTGGTTGTAGTTCAATTTCTGTCGGTGAAACTACATGTGAAGAATTCGAACGATACCGACGTAACATAGATATGTCGAACACATCATGAATCTTCTCTAATTCAGGTGGTAATGCTAGCCGATATGCTACCGGTCCAACTTTTTCAATTACTTCATACGGCCCAATAAAACGTGGACTTAATTTGCCCTTCCGTCCAAATCTAAGGACTTTCTTCCATGGAGACACCTTTAAAAATACTTTATCACCAACTTGAAATTCAATGTCCTTTCGTTTTAGATCTGCATAAGATTTCTGTCTATCTGAAGCAGCTTTCAAAAATCTCGAATTACTTTCACTTTTTCTTCAGTTTCTTTTATTAGATCAACTCCATAAATTTGATTTTCCTTGAGTTCAGTCCAATACAATGGCGTTCGACACTTACGACCATATAATGCTTCATAAGGTGCCATTTTCAAGCTCGTCTGATAACTATTGTTGTAAGCAAATTCTACCAGCGGCAAATATCTTTCCCAACTTCCTTGAAATTCCAATACACAACATCTAAGCATATCTTCAAGAATCTGAATTACTCTCTCTGATTGTCCATCAGTTAGTGGATGAAAAGCAGTATTGAAATTTAACTTTGTACCTAATGCGTCTTGCAACTTTTGCCAAAACTGTGAGGTAAACCTTGGATCTCTATCTGAAATAATCGACAATGGTATTCCGTGTAATCTAACAATTTCTCTAATATACAGTTCAGCCAACTTGTTAAGAGAATAATTCGTACGTACCGGGATAAAATGAGCCGACTTAGTTAATTTGTCAACTATTACCCAGATGGCATCTTTCTTTCCTGGAGTCAATGGCAATCCTGAAACAAAATCCATAGTAATCCGATCCCATTTCCATTCAGGAACCATAATAGGCTAAAGTAATCCCGAAGGCACTTGGTGTTCAGCTTTCACCTATTGACAAATTAAGCATTTGGACACAAACTCTGATATATCTCTTTTCATTCCATTCCACCAATACATTTTCTTCAAGTCATTATACATTTTCGTACTACCTGGATGAATCGAGAAATAACCACTATGTGCTTCCTGTAGGATCTTTTGAATCAATTCCTCATTCTTTGGTACACAAATCCGATCTTTAAACATTAAGCACCCATCAGAACCAATTTTGAAATCTGACTCTGTATCAACTTCACACTGTTTTCTCTTGGCTTGCAAATCTTGATCATCTTTCTGAGCTTCAGAAATCTCTTGCAAAAACATTGGTTTTGCTCTTAACTCTGCTAGAATCGAACCATCATCTGACACTTTCAACTGAGTGTTCATAACTCTCAAAGCAAACAACAACTTTCTACTCAAAGCATCAGCAACCACATTCGCTTTTCCCGGATGATAATCAATAACAAGCTCGTAATCTTTTAATAATTCCAACCATCTTCGCTGTCTTAAATTCAAGTCTTTTTGTGACATCAAGTACTTAAGACTTTTATGGTAGGTATATACCCGGCACTTTTCACCATACAAATAATGTCGCCAAATTTTCAAAGCAAACACCACCACAGCCAATTCCAAATCGTGAGTAGGATAATTCCTCTCATGAGGTTTTAACTGCCTTGAAGCATATGCCACCACTTTTCCTTCTTGCATGAGCACACACCCCAAACCATTTAGAGAAGCATCACTATACACCACAAATTCTTTACCTGATTCGGGCTGTACTAACACTGGTGCCTCTGTTAATAACTTTTTCAATTCTTCAAAACTCTATTGACATTCTTCCGTCCATTCAAATTTAACATCCTTTTGGAGTAATCTAGTTATAGGAGCAGCAATTATAGAAAATCCATTTACAAACCGCCGATAATACCCAGCTAGCCCCAAGAAACTTCTAACTTCGATTACGTTTTTCGGTGGTTTCCAATCAACAATGGCTGAAATTTTACTAGGATCACCCCGTATACCATCACCTGAAACAATATGACCCAAAAATCCAACTTCTCGAAGCCAAAATTCACTTTTACTAAACTTAGCATACAGCTGCTTATTTCTCAAAGTTTGCAAAACTATCCTCAAATGCTCAGCATGCTCTGTATCATCTTTTGAATAAATTAAAATATCATCTATAAACACCACAACAAATTTGTCCAAGTATGGCCGAAATATGCGATTCATTAAATCCATAAACACAGCAGGAGCATTTGTCAAACCGAATGGCATAACTAAAAATTCATAATGACCATACCTTGTTCTAAAAGCAGTTTTAGGCACATCCGACTCTTTTACCCGCAGTTGGTAATACCCAGATCTCAAGTCAATCTTTGAAAACCATGTCGCTCCTTTTAGCTGATCAAACAAATCATCAATTCTTGGCAACGGATACTTATTTTTGATTGTCACCTTGTTTAACTGCCGATAATCAACACACAACCTTATAGAACCATCCTTCTTTTTCACAAATAACACGGGAGCACCCCAAGGTGAAAAACTCGGTCTCACAAAACCTTTATCAGTTAACTCTTGCAACTGCGACTTTAATTCCTTCAACTCTGCTGGTGCCATTCTATATGGAGCAATCGAGATCGGAGCTATTCCCGGTATTAAATCAATACCAAATTCTACTTCCCTAACTGGAGGCAAACCCGGCAATTCTTCTGGAAATACGTCCGCAAATTCACACACAACCGGCACTGATTCAACTTTCTTTTCAACTTCTTTTGTATTAATTACATATGCCAAATAAGCTTCATAACCCTTTCTCAAATATCTCTGAGCCGACATCGAAGAAATCATACTAGATAATGCCTCTGATTTGTCTGGCTCAACCCGCAGAATTTCACCACTTTCACACTTTAATTCTATAACCTTTTCTTTGCAATTTATTATAGCATCATGCAATGTCAACCAATCCATACCCAAAATAACATCAAATTCATCAAGCGGCAACAACATCAAGTCGGCCGAAAAGTAATGACCCCGAATCATTAAAGGGCATTTCCTGCTTACTTTATCAACTATCACGCATTTGCCTAACGGGTTTGACACTCTAATCATAAATTCTGTGTTCTCAACAGGTATATTCATACTAGACACCAGTTTAATGCATACGTATGAATGAGTAGAACCAGGATCAATCAAAGCAATAACATTAATATCATAAAGAGAAAATGTACCGGTAATCACATCGGGTGAGGAAGCATCTTCACGCGCTTTAATAGCATAAGTTCTAGCCGGAGCTCTTCCCTCAGATCTAACTGCTGCATCTCTTGCTACATTCTTACTGCTTGTTTCACTTCCAGCTTTTCTCGGATACCTTCCCCTCGAGTTTGCACCACTAGCTTTTACACTTTGAAATTTTTCTTTCTCAGCTCTCTCTGGGCAGTCTCTAATAAAATGATCCGGAGAACCACATCGAAAACATTCATTTGCTCTGCACGGACCAAAATGATTTCTACCACACCGCTGGCACTCGGGTTTAACAAATCTCGAGTTCCCTACACTGGCTGCAGAAGTGGTCTGAGATTTAGGACCCACATTCTGCTTCTTAAAATTTCCATATGATGGCCCAGCTAAAACTTGGGAACGAGGATTCATATTTCTTGACTTTCCGGGTTGCTGTGAAGGTGCATTACTCATTGGTCTTTTCTTCCAATTTCATGTTTCAGATTCTACCTTTTTCTTTTCCTTCAGTAGTTCTTCAGCCTTACAAGCTCGATCAACCAGTACTACCATTTCTTTTAGTTCAAGGATCCCAACAAATACCTTAATGTCTTCGTTGAGCCCGTCTTCAAATCGTCGGCACATCTTGGCTTCTGTAGGAACATATTCCCTGGCATACTTACTCAATCGAACAAACTCTCTTTCATATTCTGAGACTGTCATATTACCTTGCTTCAGCTCAAGAAACTCTTTACATTTCTGATCAATAAATCTTTCACTAATATATTTCTTCTGAAACTCTTCTTGAAAGAATTCCCAGGTTACCCTCTCTTTCGGTACCACCGAAATCAAAGTCTTCCACCAATTATAGGCTGAATCTCTCAACAAAGATGTAGCACATTTCAAACATTCTTCAGGTGTACAAGATAATTCATCAAATACCCGGATAGAATTTTCAAGCCAGAACTCTGCTTTCTCTGCATCATCATCAATATTTGCTCTAAATTCTTCAGCCCCTTGTTTACGAATTCTATCAACGGGGGTTCTGTGAAATTTTATCATATCCAATCCTTGAGGCATTGGAGGCATAGGTTGAGGAATTGGGGGAGGTGGGGGAGGTCGTACATTTGGGTTCGTACGAACGAACTCAGTGTACCATGCACTCATCATTTGGAAAAAGGCTTCCCGATCCCTTTCTCCTCCTCCCTGACCAACAGTAGGAGGTGGGTTTTCAGTCGACGTTGCCCCTTCAGCTGGAGCTGGCGCATTACTCTCTACTTCATCTGCCACAGCTGGATCGGGATCCATTTACTATATAAAAATCATTTAAAAAGGTCAGAAGTCGTCACACTATCACAATTCATACATATGGCATATATAGCAAAATCTGTACATACAACACGTAGTCCGAGAACCGACTAAACCTCCTCTGATACCACTAAATGTAACTCCCCCACGCCCGAGACCGTCGCCGGAGTCGAGTATGAGGTGTTACTAAGCTTAATTTAACATTTTTAGAACTTTGGATTATTTGTTTCTACATTCACAGCTTTTAAGCTACTTGCATCACAGTCACAAGAAAAATCATATCCCGAATTACGAAACTCAAAATCAAGATCCGTAAATTTTCCCTGAATATAGACTCATATATCTATCTACTAAGTTTTTTATAAAATTTTTGGTAGGGCCAATTAGTACAGTTTATTAGTTAAAGTTACCCCTGTTTCAGGACTTGACTGGTCTGACCTCGGTTTACTATGAACCACATTTCTCTCTGTACAAAATTTATATGACTATGAGGTTTGTTTCTCCTAAAACTAGACTCAATAAGGATTCTGCTGATATAAAATACACCACCTAATTATATCTTTAAAATTTATGGTGAATTTATAAAGTAGGAACAGGGGATTCAGAAACTGCTATGACCCTGTTTTACTAAAATTCAAATATCTACTAACATATAATTCCTTTACCTGTTTCATTTGTTTCCTGTGAAACTAGACATAATAAGCTTAAATTTTATATGTATTCCATCACCAAATTCAATTGATATGATTTTTAGTAAATTTTCAAACTCGCGTCAGTGTTGCTGCAGTATTCTGTTTATGGCAAATTTCATCCCTCTTATGAGTTTTTATGCACTAAGTATCTTAATAATTTTCCTTATCATCAAACATAATCTAAACTTACCATTTTCATAATTTATCATTATCAAATATTTTCTCAACCATTCTGTCACCATATCATAAGATCATTTACACAAAATAAGTATATTGCTATACATGCCATACATAAATTTACAAGCCATTTACCAAAAATCTTCCGGATAGTGTGACTGAGCCTTCGACCTATCCCGACTCCTGAACTGGCTTGTCCAAAACTACAATGAGTAAGAAGGAGGGAGTAAGCATAAATGCTTAGTAAGTTCATATGTAAATAATAAATAACATAACAAACAATCAAACTAATCAACATTAACATATATCATCAACACACTTATCAAATTTTTTAATCATTTTTCATCATCTTATTACCTTATCGTGGTTATAATCAACACTCAACCCGAGGGTTAAATACATACCTGTCCAAAATATCCATTTCTCATCACTTACCAATACGTCTCTTTTCATCTCGAGTATTCCTCCATTTGAGTAAAACTTTACCCGTTGAACACATCGGAATATAATTCGGATACATGGATAATTTGCATATAAGTGCCACATATTCAATCAAGCAATCATGTAACCCGCCCATAAGCGAACTCGGACTCAACTCAACGAGCTCGGGCGTTCGCATCCATAAGTGAACTCGGACTCAACTCAACGAGTTCGGATGCCTAGTTACATCTCATGAACTCGGACTCAACTCAACGAGTTCGGACATTCGCATCCATAAGTGAACTCGGACTCAATCAACGAGTTCGGACATTCACATCCATAAGTGAACTCGGACTCAACTCAACGAGTTCGGATGCTCAACCATCCTAGTGACATGTCACTTGTATCCTAATCTATTCCTAAGGTTCAAACGGGATTTTCCTCGAACACTTATCCTTGCCGTCTTCCGTAGAATGCCGAAATCAATACTCGGTAACAATTATATTTAACAAGTAGCTCACATAATTTACATATTATTTGAAATTAACCACAAAGCATACATTTCATAATGAAATTCAGCATAACACATAATTAATATCAATAACTTAAAAATAACAATTATGCTACATTATTTACACATGAACTTACCTTGGTACCAAAATATAAAGATTTTGCAATTTAGTCCACAATCTTTTCTTTTCCTCGATCGCGACTTGAATCTCGTTTCTCTTGATCTATGATGCCAAATTAATCTTATTTAATACATACATTCATCAAAACAGCATTTAATATGAACTTTGGAAAAATTACACTTTTGCCCCTAAACTTTTGCATAATTACATTTTTGCCGCTAGGCTCGGGAATTAAACTTTATTCCTTATTCTTATGTTTTATAACATGCTGATCACTTTTCCCTTCTATGGCAACATCAAATTCTCTCTCTAACATATACTTGTGACTATTAGGTGTTTTTGCCGATTAAGCCCTTTTACTCGTTTTCACTAAAAACCGAGTAGCACAAGTTGTTTAACATAATTTAAAACCCCATATTCTATCATAAAACATCAAAATACACAAATTTCACCTATCGGTATTTTTCCAAATATAAACCCTAGGTTGAATTATTGCTAACATAAGCTTAATCGAGCTACCGGGATTCCAAAAACGTAAAAAACATTAAAAACGGGGCTTGGAATCACTTACTATGGAGCTTGGGAGCTTGAAACAAACCCTAGCTATGGAGAGCCCTTGAAATTTTGGCCTAATGAAGAAGATGGACAAAAATTGGCTTTTAATTTTGTTTTTAATTCATTTTAATAACTAAATGACCAAAATACCCTTACTACTAAACTTTCCAAAAATTCCTTCCATGTCCTAATTTTGTCCATGAACTTAAAATTGGTCAAATTGCTATTTAATACCTCCTCATTAATATTCCAAAAGAATTTCATACTAAAAACTTCTAGAATGCAAGTTTTACAACTTATTCGATTTAGTCCCTACTTTCAATTTAAGCACTTTAGGCATAGAATTTCATCACGAAATTTTCACACAATCATGCAATCATATCATAATCATCAAAATAATTATAAAATAATTATTTCTATCTCAGATTTGTGGTCACAAAACCACTATTCTGATTAGGCCCTAATTCGGGATATTACACAACAAGCATAATCACATCACAAGCATTAGACCATGGCATAGATAGATAGGTTTACAAACCATAATCAATATGAGCCACACCTCATGGCCATATATAAGTAACTTAATGTAAGACAATACCTTTGGCTAGTCATAATAATGGCTAAAATAAAAACTAAGTTCCTATACATGCCACTCACATGAAAACACTTAACAAATATCGGTCAATACTTCAAAGGCGATGGCTTGATAGTGTGATGCTGCCTCTGACAATCTCCAGCCCCGAGCCGACCTGACAACACTAAAGAAATGGAGAGGAGAGAGTAAGCTTAAAGCTTAGTAAGTCCATATGAAAATAATAAACAATATGCCAACATGCTTTTCGAGGTAATGCAACCATATTTGCATTTTTACTTATGTTCCAACCAAGCTATTTTCTCAAGTCATAGTTACTAAATAATTTATATCTAGAGATACAGAACTGAAAATTAAGATCTGTTAATTTTTCCTAAAACTATACTCACATATCTTTTTACCATAAAATTTTTAGAATTTTTGGTCTAGCCAATAAGTACAGTTTATTCCTTAAAGTTACCCCTTTTTTGTTGCCTGACAGTTCCACCCCTCTTCACTAAAAATATATTATTTCATAATAGGGGACTCGGATGATGTTCTCGTCCATTTATATTTAATATAGACTCATTAAGTATTTTAAGCATATAAATTATAACCCACAACTATTGTTTTACAATTTTAAATGATTTTCTCAAATCATAATAGGGGGTTCCGAAATCATTCTGACTTTGTCTCACAATAATTTAAATATCTCATATTCTTATATTAATTTTCATACACTGTTTCTTCTATATAAAACTAGGCTCAATAAGATTTAATTTCATATTTTATTCAGCCTCAAATTCAATTTCCAAAATTTTTTGTGAATTTTTAAAGTTGGACTACTGCTACTGTCCAAAACAAGTTTAGTACAAAAATGATGATGACTAAGTTCATCACACCTTCATTTCTTTTAAATTAGAAATCTATGCATTCATAAACATATATGATAGTCCACCAAATTAACACAACATCATTTCACAATGCTCATGGACTTACCATTCGTGGATTTCATATTCAATTGAGTTTTTGTGCATACCTATACTCATTCGTAACATAACTCAAGTTCATTCTCACCAGTGACATAACTCATTGGGACCATCACCAAATCCTTCCTTGAATTACCTGTTGAGCACTAGGAACACTAATGGATACACGAAAACTTTCACATAGTGCTATATACGCAGCTAGAACCAACTCATAGAGCGTAACATCTATAGCTAAAGCTACCACATATTATGTAATGCTCGCATTCGAGCTACTCACGGGTCTGTACATAAAGTCAGCACCCGGACCCCAAGGCATTAACATGATATGCTCACTCAGCGAGTTAGTCATGGGCCTGATTACATAGCTAGCACCTGGACCCACATTACATATATCACTTATCTCACGAACTTAGACATAACTTATGAGTTCAGACCATATAGTTCCTCATGACATATCCCATGTCTAACTCAATGTTGTCGCACTTGCTCATAATGTCATTTCATTCTTCCATCATACATTTCATACTTTCATGATAGTAATAAAACATTTAAATGTACATATTATCAAAGCATTAAAGTATGCTACAACATCACATCATTTGCTTATGTACTTACTTGTCGAATCTTCATCAAGATTATTTGTATAATCAATCATACAATTTATATAATAATAACAATAAAGCATTTAATATTCAATTATAACATTGCATTATTATGATCACACGAACTTACTCGTTTCAATGGAATATCATATTCCATCAAATTTCCAATGCATTCAATCATCACATATATGTTATTAACATTTGGCATCAGTTTCTCACATACAATATCTTCAACATAAAATTCAATACAATCATAGCAAGATAGATTTCAAGTGTATTAACAATAACATGGATATCATACTTATTTAATCACACGGACTTACCTCAAATGCAATTTCGACTAATTATTCTCTTTTTGTCCTTAACCACGTACTTTTTGATTTAAGCCTGAATCTCGATTTTTCTTGATCTAACATGATGAAATTTACTCATTTAATGACTAAATAAATTTGGACAATCAAAAGTTATTTATTTCACAACCATAACTCATATTCTTCCATAAAATTTCAGTTAAAAACATATACCCTTTCATGAAAAAATCCTAAACTTTCAACCATTTTGCAAAATAGTCCCCTCAATAGCTAGATTAAGCTTTTGGGGTCCAAAAAATGTAAAAAAAATCAATAAAAGTCATCAAAACCACTTACTTGCAAGAGAACTAAGGGGCTAAAAGTTGAGGCTCTTAAAACCTTCTTGTTTGCTACCATTTTCGGTGGGGAAGAAGAAAGATGAAAAGATGATACCTTTTGTTTTATTTTATTCTATTTCTAGTCAAAATTAAGTTACCAACCACACTTAATTTTGACTTTTCTACTTTCTTTCTCTCTATGGCCGACCAAGACTTTCTTAAGGGTCCATTTTCTCTTTAAAGACCCAAATTTTGGTTCTCTAGCTATTTAACATATTTATCTACCAAAATAAAACTTTTTCCCTTTATGCAATTTAGTTCTTTTTCTTAAGGAAGCTATCAGTCGTTAAAATTATTTCATCAAAATTTTCATGCACTCATATAATCATGCTATAACACATAAAATAACATTAAAAAGAATTTCTCTGGCCCTAGAAGAGTGGTTCCGAAACCACTGTTCTGACTAGGCCCGAAATCGGGTTGTTACATTAAGTTCGCATATATTGTTAGTCAATGCACTGCATTTGGAGTACCAAGGGGATTGACGATTGTATCGCATTATATATTTGGCAGTTTCACTGTATTATTGATTATTGGTGGTTTTACCACATCGAGCATTGCTCATATACGTTGAAGTTTGGCAGACGTGCTCTGGCGAACTCGTGGTGTGTAGCAGATGGTCTGGGTAGGATCTCACATGTGCATTTGAAAATTATTATTGTTAATGTTTGATTGTGCTTTTAGTACGTCTATGAAATTGCATGTATGAATACTTAATACCTGTTTAGTCTCACACTGATCTAGTTAAGCTCACCCTATTACCTTAATTTCTCAGGTAATGATCGAACTTAGCATCAGAATTGGCATGCGGACGTACAACGGACTTCAGACTTTACTTCATCATATTATTTTAATTTAATTATATTTTTAGGTTATTTTATTATTATTATTATTCGATTTTGGATTGTAAAGTTTCTTTAAACTTTGGTCGAGGACTGTTTGAGATTTTGGGGTTTTTCATGATGCATGACATGCATCTTTTGTATAGATACATGGTTTTTATAATATGTTGAAATGGACTATGCATGATATATGACTAAATTAATAATTTGACTAGTAATGGTACATTTCTACTGCTCAGAAGATAACAAAATGATTTTTTTTCAAAGGCAACACCATCAGTAAGGTTTTTCAAAAACTCACCTAATTCACTAATTTGACGTAAGCAGGGCTGGACTAAGTAGATGGGCGTTTTCCAAAGATAATAATAGAAACCATAGTTTTATAAAGAGAAGTATTTGAAGGTTTTTAATTATCGTTAGGGTAAGTTCAACACTAAGGTGTCCAATGTGGCCTTCCCGATTCGACCATAATGTCTATGCCAGATTTGGGAGGTTATATTTAGTGGTATCAGAGCTAGGTTCAAAACCTCTGACTGAGATTTTAAATCTACTGAAGTTAGTCTGCATGCATGCATACATGAAAAGGGAAAAATTTGGGAAAAAAATACACATGGATTTGGATAATTTTTTATACAGGAAATGACGACGTCCGAAGGTCCCATGCCAAGTCCATAGAAGCAATACTAACAACCTATTAAGACTATAGAGACTATTGCATAAGAATTTTATAAAAGAATTATAAAATGTGAGTGCGTAAAAGACTAAAACAAGGTACTAAAAGCTCTTACTTGTGAAATTGTAGATCCATAAAAAACACTAAAATGAATGCACGTGAAATGATAACTCGTGATAGGAGGGGCCACAGGGGCCGACCTCTGAGTGCTCCGATTGAGTCAGCTGCATCATTAGGACCGGAATTGGATAATGAATAGAATGAGGTTAACTGTGAACCCACTACTAACGGTGGGAATATGGAAAATGGGAATATTAATGATGACCATGTAAGGAATGATCCAATAACTTAGGCTCCATTGAAGGCTTTGAATAAGGTTGCTAGGGCTCCAATAGGAGGTGTTAGTTGTGGGACGATTGCTGAAAGGCTCCGCTCTAGTGGGGCAGAATTGTTTAGGGGTATTGCTAGAACTACTCCTACTGTTCCTGAGTACTAGATGGAAACCACTTAAGGGTGCCATGTTTCTGTTAAAGGATGAGGCATACCAGTGGTGGCAATCAGTGGTTAGAGGAACGCTGCCAGAGGTATTGATTGGGCTTATTTTCAAGAGTCCTTTTAGGGAAGTATGTGGGCCCTCATTATGTGGAGGCCCAACGGTTGGAACTTATTGAACTTAAATAGGAAGATAAGATAGTTTCTGAGTATAAGCCAGAATTTTTAAGGTTGAGCTGCTATGCACCTAATATGGTGGCGTTTGAGCAGGAAAAGAGTTTCCGTTTTCAGGAAGGTTTAAGGTATGACCTCATGGTTTAGGTAGCTCCACACCAAGAGCGTGTGTTTGAGGCTTTGGTCGAGAAGACCAAAATTATTGTGGAGATTAAACGCGTGCAGCGCGAGAGGAAAGGGAAATAGAGGGATCATCCTAAAAGAGAAATGGGCCCTACTAGCCCAAGTCCACGACCTGTCAAGTGGGCCAAAAGGCTAGGCCACCGCAGAATAAGGAAGTACTAGACCCTAGAGAAAGGAAGATTTAGGTTTTCCAGTATTATCAGAGGTGTCATCTGGGCAAGTGTTGAAAGAGGATGGTTGCCTGTTTGGTATGTGGTTCGATGGATCATAAGATTAGGCATTGTCCTCGTCGTCAATATCAGGTGCAAGCTCCAGCTCAGAATCAAGGCCTAGTTAGGGGTCAAATTCAGAGAGGTAATCAAGGTGCTTAGAGAGGCCGTAATCAGAATTGAAATGGGAATAGTAATCGGGGTCAGAGAGCACCAGTACAAGGTGCGAACCGAGTTGAGGTGAGACAACCTACCTTTGTTTATGTGGCTCTGTGCCGAGAGGATAGATATGCATCTGATGTCATAGTAGGTACCTTCACTATTTACTCGATACCTTATTTTGCTTTGATTGACGTAGGATCTACACATTCATATGCTGCTTGTAATGTAGCTGTAAAATTAGGGATTGGGGTAGAGGAAACTGAAAAAACTGTAATTGTAGTTAGTCCTTTAGGGTCCTCCACACTTGTGAATAAAGTTTATAGAAGATGTCCTTTATAGGTTCAAGGAGAGGTATTCCTTGTCGATTTGATGGAACTTCCTTTCAATGAATTCAATTTGATTTTGGAGTTGGACTAGTTGGTTGAGCATCAAGCTCGATTAGATTGTGCATTGAAGAGGGTGACTTTGTTGACTGAGTCTGGGAAAGGAGTTATTATGGTAGGTGAAAGTCAGAATTATTTGTCTAATATAATCTCTGCTTTAGTAGTAGAAAAGATGGTTCGAAAAGGGTGCGAGTGTTTTTGGATTATGTCCGAGATGAAAGTTTCGTTGACCCTGTAGTTGAAGGTATTTGTACAATGAGGGAATTTTCTGATGTGTTTCCCAATGAACTACCAGGGTTACCTCTGGAGAGGGAAGTGGAATTTGGCATTCAGTTGTTGCTTGGAACGACACCAGTGTCTATCACTCCCTATCGTATGGCACTGAAAGAGCTTAAGAAGTTGAAGGTGTAGTTCCAAGAACTGTTGGATAAGGGTTTTATTAGACCCAGTGTTTCTCCATGAGGTGCACAAGTATTATTTGTGAAGAAGAAAGATGGAACCTTATGGTTGTGCATTGATTATCGGCAATTAAATAAATTAACTATCAAGAATAAGTACCCTCTACCAAGGATAGATGACCTATTCGATTAGTTCAGAGGTGCAACTATCTTTTCGAAGATTGACTTAAGATCTGGGTATTACCAACTCAAAGTAAAAGAATCTGATATTCCTAAAACTGCTTTTAGGACTCGTTGTGGACATTACGAGTTCCTTGTCATGGCTTTTGGGTTGACTAATCGCCAGCAGTCTTCATGGATCTTATAAATCATGTCTTCCAACCTTTCCTTGATCAGTTCGTCATGGTTTTCATTGACGGCATCCTTATTTACTACAAGACAGAAATCAAGCATGATGAGCATTTAAAAGTGGTTTTGCAGATACTCCGTGAAAAATAACTTTTTTCCAAACTTAGTAAGTGCGAATTTTGGTTGAAGGAAGTGATGTTTTTGGGTCACGTGGTCTCAGCTGAGGGTATTCGTGTAGATTCCAGAAAGGTTGAAGCTATGTTAGATTGGAATCAACCGAAGAATGTTTCAAAAATTCAAAGTTTTCTGGGTCTTTCTTGATATTATCGAAGGTTTTTCGAGGGTTTTTCCTTGATAGCGATCCCATTAACTAAGTTGTTGAGGAAGAATGCTCCATTTAATTGGGAAGACGAACAACAAGCTATTTTCAAAAAGTTGAAGTCTGTGTTGACAAAAGCTCCCATCTTAGTTCAACCAGAATCTGGTAAGGAATATATTGTGTATAGCGATGCTTTGCATGTTCGGCTTGGTAGTGTTCCAATGCAAGATGGTAAAGTTGTAGCATATGCCTCAAGACAACTTAGGCAGCATGAATGTAATTACCACACTTATGATTTGGAGTTGGCGGCTATTGTTTTTGCTCTCAAAATTTGGGGACACTACTTGTATGGTGAGAAGTGTATTATTTACACTGATCATAAGAGTCTCAATTATCTACTCAACCAGAAGAAACTTAATTTGAGGTAGTAAAGGTGGATTGAGTTGTTAAAGGACTATGATTGCACGATTGAGTACCACCCCAGAAAGGCCAATGTTGTGGCTGATGCCTTGAGCAGAAAGGCAATGTTTAGTTTAAGGGCTATGTTCGCTCACTTGAGTCTTTTTTTATGATGGGGTAATCTAGGCAGAATTGCAAGTAAGGCCTACGTGGGTTCAGGAAATCAAGGATAAACAGAGTTTGGTTGAAACTCTAACAACTCGATTAAACAGGTCGACGATGGTCCGACTGAGGACTTTGGGATTAATTCTAATGGAATTTTATGCTTTAAGGGGAGATATTGTGTGCCTAATGATCAGAATTTGAGACAGTACATACTTCAGGAAGCACATAAAAACCCTTATGCTATGCATCCTGGTAGTAATAAAATGTATCGTGATTTGAGGGAAGTGTATTGGTGGCCGGGTCTTAAACATGAAGTGACCGAGTTTGTATCCAAATGTTTGACATGCCAGCAGGCTAAAGCTGAACATCAATTTCCATCAAGGTTGCTCCAACCAATTTGAATTCCACAGTGGAAGTGGGAGAGAGTGACAATGGACTTTGTTAGTGGGTTGCCCTTAATGCCTGCTAAGAAAGATTCATTTTGGGTTGTGGTTGATAAATTGAATAAGTTCGTCAATTTTGTTGATGTTCGTACCAACTACTCTCATCAGAAGTTAGCTAAGCTTTATGTTTCTGAGATAGTGAGATTGCATGTTGTTCCAGTGTCTATTATTTCAGATTAGGATCCTAGATTCATGTCTCGATTCTGGAAGAAGTTGCACGAGGCTTTGGGTACTCTATTGGATTTCAGTACAGCTTTTCATCCACAATCCGATGGTCAGTCAGAAAGGGTCATTCACATATTGGAAGATATGGTGAGGAGTTGTGTAATTGACTTCCAAGGCAGTTGGGAGGAGCATTTACCGATGGAAGAATTTGCCTATAATAACAATTTTCAGTCAAGTATCTAAATGGCACCTTATGAAGCTCTTTATGGTCGTAAATGTCACTCGCATTTATGTTGGACTGAAGTGGGCGAAAGGAAGTTGATTGGTCCAGAATTGTTTACAGAAACTGAGAGTAAAATTTGATTAATTCAAGAAATGTTGAAGGTAGCTTTTGATAGACAAAATTCATATGCCGATTTGAAGCGCAAGGACATTGAGTTCAGTGTGGCAGATTTCATTTTCCTTAAAGTCTCTCCATGGAAGAAAGTTTTGAGATTTGGTTGAAAGGGCAAGTTAAGCCCTAATTCATTGGTCCCTATCGAGAGCTTAAAATGGTTGGTCCTGTGGCTTACCAAGTCGATTTGCCACCTGAGTCAGATTGTATTCATGATGTGTTTCATGTCTCGATGTTGAGACGGTATCGGTCCAATCCCCCGCATATTGTTCTAGTTGAAGTGGTCAAGGTTAGACCAGATTTATCATTTGAGGAGGAACCGGTTTGAATATTAGAATGTGAAACCAAAGTGCTAAGATGAAAGAAAATTCCATTAGTTAAAGTCCTGTGGAGAAATCATGGCATCAAAGAGGCTAATTGGGAGCCGGAGGACATAATTCGGCTTCAATATCCTCATCTCTTCAAAACAGTTAATTTCTAGGACAAAAATTCATTAAGGGGGTAAAGCTGTAACATCCCAAATTTAGTTCCATAAAATTTAGAAATATATCAAAAATAGGAATTGACTTAATGGCTAGTCATTAAATGTGAAAGCTTGAAAGTTGGTTGGAGGTCCCAAGTTCAAGTCTCAACTCTTACAAAATAATTTTTTTATTTTTGCAAATTCCTTTTTTTATTTTTTATGTGTTGGCATCCAAGCTTAGTAAACCTAGGTATAAATACATGTTTTTTTCAAAATAATCAGCCTTTTAACCTCTTTTCTTCTACCTTATCCATCCCTAATCCCCTCACCCTCTCTTCACCTTTAATTTTTTTTCTTTTTCCTTTTTCCTTCATTGTTGTTGTTGCCCACACCTCCCATTTTATCATCATCTTCTTCTTCTTTCTGCATCAGGATTGTGTACCATCTCCTTTACTATATTGCTGCATTTCTTCCTCAATTAAATTAGCCCCAAATCTGGAATTTTGAACTCCAAGATCGATCCCAAACATCGCCTAGAAAGTGCCATTCTCTTTTCTCTTGACTAGCTTGTGTAAGGTCTCTTCTCTCTTCAATTTCTTAATTGGTCTTGTCCATTAAAAACCTAAATTTCTAGATCTGGAATTTAGGGGATTTTAAATGTTTTTACATTTATTTTTCCAGATTTTATTGAGGTTTCAAATCATTTTAAAATTCAGCCCCAATTTCAGCCACCATGGGCAATGGTGCGTGTGCATATGTGTATAATAAGGGGCTGTTTTGTTTCTTGAATCTTGACCAATTAATTCCAACCTTAATTTGAGTTCCTGAACCCTCCTAATCATCTATTAAACCCATGTCAATTAGGGAGAAACGTTCTTGATCGTTTGGGCATTCGAATCTCACAAATCGGGAATCATAAGTGCGGTTAAGTGTAAAATTAATTGTTGCTTCAACATAATTGTTGTAACAGTCTAATTTAGACCCTAGTCAGAATAGTGGTTTTGGGACCACAAATTTGAGTCAAAAAAATATTTTAAGATTATTTTCTGTGCTTACTATATGTGAATTAGTCTGTGTGAAAATTTCGTATGAAAATTTAGTTGTTTGTGTGTTCATTTTGATAAAAGGATCTAATCGCGTAAATTGTAAAAGTAGCCTTCTAATTGTTAAAGTGCCTATTTGATATGTCTTTGTTAATGAAAGGTCCTTATGTTGATATTTGACCATTAGAAGTATGAGTGGACATTAATAACCTTATATGTTAATGAATTAAATGTTTATTAATTAATGGCATAATGGTAATCTATGTATAACTGATGAATTAAATAAAAGAAATGCTAAAATTAGTTCATTTTAAGTCTTCCTCAACTGAAAATCAAATAAAAAGAAAAGAAAAATAACCATCTAGGGTTCGGCTTTGCTAAAGCTCAATTGAGGTATGGATTTTGTTTCGTTTTTGATAATGTCTACATTTTTTTAATCGTTGCACTGTATTCTATCAAGCCCATGCCCTAATTTTTTATTTTGTTAATGATTTTGAGTTGAGCCACTAATGAAACTATGAGTTTTATGAAGTTTGATGTTAGCATATGAAAGATATGTTTTGGGTTAGTATATTTTGTCTTTGAATTTTTGATGAATTTGAGTAAAATGGGCTAAATTGTGAAATTTGTAAATTGAGGGACTAAAATGTGAAATAAATGAAATATATGAACTGTTATGAACTCCATAAAAATTTGGCTAAGCATGTGTAAAAGGAAATTTTGTGTATTTTGTGATTTTGTGAATTAGGGACTAAAGTGTCAAAATTTGAAAATGTGAGGGCTAATTTGTAAAATTTCCTAAATATGTGTTTGTGGATTGATTTGAATGATTTGGTGAATAAAAGAGTTAAATTTGAATTGATATAGATCAAGAACCAATGAAAACAAAATTAGATCGGGGGAAAACAAAAGTTGTTGAATTGTCACTCGTTTCCGTTCATTTTCGTACGAGGAAAGTCGATATACAAATGAATGTGTTTGAATTGATTTATTTATGTATATATGACATTGTATTGTGATGAATGATAATATGAGAGCTGGATATAAGATATCCGAGAAAGTATCGACAAAGTTATGATGTCTGAAAAGCCCCGTACGAACCTTAAGAATAGTTAGGATACATATGTGATGATATAGGATCCGATATGTGTTTTTGTGTAAGACCATGCCTGGGACGTTGGCATCACTTATGATTTATGTGTAAGACCAGATCTGTGATGATGGCATTGTATTTGATTTCGTGTAAGACCCTGTCTGGGATAGTGGCATCGATATTTGATTACATGTAAGACCACGTCTGAGACGTTGGCATTGTACGAGCTTTACGAGTTTTTCGCGTATTCTTATAATTTTGAACGGTTCAACGGACATTCTAAGATACGAATGATTATGTGAAATGCATATTCTATATAGGTACACTTGAATTGTATACTATGTTGAGAATGAAAAGTAAGTACATGTACCTTTGTGAAAATATGGTATAACTATGAGAAAATATGTTATATGAGCAAATGGATAGGAAATATGTGAATTGTATGTGAACTATGTGGTAAATGTTAGTATCTTGGCCATTAAATATATGTATTTTATGACATTTATATGCTTAAGTTGATAAGTTTATTTGTATATGGTTTACTAAGCTTTTGAAAGTTTACTTTGCGTGTGTTTGCATTGTTTTATAGATATCGTAGCTATCGGGAACTCGGGGATCAACGAGGATCATCACCACACTATCGAACTCTATTTTGGTACCTTTTGGAAATGTATATATTGAAGTATGGCATGTATAGGCTAGTTTGTAACACCCCTAACCCGTATCTTTCTCCTGGTTAGGGTCTGGAGGCATTACTGGACAAGAACACAACTCTAAACATTCACATAAGTCATATTCATATGTATATAAGAATGCCCAATTAAATATTAATCATACTTTTATTACTACATAATATACAAATACAAATCAAATATTTAACATAGTAATGATATTCGGATATTTAATAAACATCAAACATATTAAGACATATTTTGATACATGTACAAATTAAATCAAATAAATTCTAATTCATTGCATTTTAATCATTAGCATACACGACATTCATAACTTCACAAATAGTCAAATATGTTTCATTAAATAAATAAACCTTATACACATTTTAACCTTATTGAATATGAACTATTATCGAACATCAATAATGAAACTTATCAAGCTCAGTTCACAACTTAAAATCATACTCAATCCTTTATTATAGTTAACTATTTTATAACACAAGTAACGACATAAAATGCCCTTATTTCACAAGCCAAAAATGCATATACACAACTAATCTTTTTATTACCAATTCAGACATTTAAACATTACATAAAACACATATAATCTTGAATATCACTTGTCTAATACGTATTATACTTTAGTTAGCTTAATAACCATTATTTATCTTTTAGGTCGAAGCATACAAACCAACCTTCACAACATTACATATCTTGGACACACTTCCTATATAAGTCCAAACCAAAGTCAAATATATATATACTCAACCATAAGCATTATAATCAATTGTATTCATTATCTCATTTTAACAAGCATATCAACCAACTTCACACATATTTTAATATATAAATACCATAGTAAAATCAACTGATATACTTTTGAACATGTATATTTATTCGTACCATGACCAGTATATCATATACTTCTATCCATAGAGAACTTTAGCTGAACCATTCACATGCAAATCCTAAGTCATCAACCATTTTTAAAGCATATAGTACCTAACACAAATATTATACATTCATAGCGCATAACCTCATGACTAAGATGAACATAAACCATACTTAGCATAGCCAAACTCAAATATAAAAGAATAGCCATTTTCGTATGGCTTAGATTACACCCCACCAAAATCCAACATTTCAAAATGTAATCCAGCCTATACATGCCATAGGTCCAAATATTCAGCTTATAAAATACCAAAGACAGTCGATAGTGTGATAGACTTGGCTAATGATCCACGAGCTCGTAACTCGAATCCAAAATCTATATAACAGAAATAGGCATATACACAGAGTAATCTTTTATAGCTTAGTAAGACATTAGCAAATAAACAACCCAATGATATTATCAGCTCAATTAAACTAAACCATAATATATTATCATTACCACATTTAGTCTCAAACTACCAAGTCTCATAAATAATACATTTTCATACTCAAACACCATCTTGGCCGAATACTCATATAATCAAAATAATTAATTATCATTCAACCTTCAAGCCAAAATGTCAATATATAACCGAATATACATACACTTATATGCATAAGCTCAAAAAAATTATAATATAACAACATGTAGATGAACTATCTATATGACCAAATATACATGGTCTTGTATAAACATATTCAAAAACCAATTTCATAATATTCATATCATTCATTCATAAGACCGAATACATATATCATAATCACATATATCTTTTATTTGCATCACACATGATTTGTAACAAATATTCAAGTTACTTACTTACCTTGTTTTAGGTAGGTAACAAACTAATTCATACCTAGTCATTTCAACTTATTTTAAAATTTTGATCACAACTAATCGGTACTCAATGAACCATTCGAAATTGGATAGGACACTTGGATAATCACACATATCGTACAATGCCAACGTCCCAAACGTGGTCTTACATGTAATCACATATCGATGCCACTGTCCAAGATAGGGTCTTACTCGCACACATATATCAGAATCATATATTGATGCAATGGTCTTACTCCCACATCACATATCAGAATCCTATGTCATGACCTATGTATCCTAACTATTCCTAAGGTTCATACGAGGCTTCTGGATGTCGTGACTCAGTCGAAACGAGTACATGAACATGGTAGCCAAGCTTATACATATTCGGCAATAGCATATATATATTCTCATATTTCAATTTAGCATATATAATTTGAATTTAATTAAAATTTAGTACGTCTACTTGCTTATAAACTTACCTCGGAAGATATAAAACGGAACGGGACAGCTAGTCGACAACTTTCATTTTTCCCCGATCCAAATCCAATTTCTTTGGTTCTTGATCTAAACATATTCAAATTAAGCTCATTCAAACATAATTTCATTCAATTTAGTCCAGAACACATAAATGGGCAAATTACTATTTTACCCCTAACATTTTACATTTTTTGCAATTTAGTCCCTATTGCACAAAACATAAAATATGTAAATTTCATTTCACCCATGTTAGGCCGAATGTTACCCATATTCATACAAGTCCATATATTTCATTTATTTCACATTTTATTCCTTCAAATTATTATTTTTGCAATTTAGTCCTAATTACTCAAAATCATCAAAAACTCCAATACAAAACATGCTAATCCAAAACATATCTTTCATATTTCATCATCAAATAACAAAAATCAAAAGCCTTCAACAATGGCATAACTCAAAATATTCATCAAAATAAAAAATTCAAGCATGGGTCTTGAAGATAACTTAGCAATGATTTAAAAAATGTAAAAATTATCAAAAATCGAGCTAGAACTTACCTTGAATCAAGTTGAGAAATGGCCGAACCCTAGCTTCTTTTCTTTTTCTTTTTTACTTTAGTTTTGGTCAAGAGAATATAAAATGAACATGGCTATTTTATGATATGTTTATATTATATTACTTATTCTATTAATTTACCATATTAACCTTAGTAAAAATATTATATTATCACATATATATGTCCTTTTTCGTCCAAGTATATTAATAGTGGCCCAATTTCAACATAAAGACTTCATACTAAAAAAGACATTAACAATTCGGTCCTCACACATTAAACTATCAAGTTTTCATTTTTAGTGATTAGGTCATTTTATTTAATTGGGCACCTAAATAACTAAATTAAATCACGAAAATTTCATACACACAAATTCACACATTAAAAACATAGAAAATAATTTTTAAATATTTTTCTAACTCGGATTCGTGGTCCCAAAACCACCATTCTGATTAAGGTCTAAATCAGGATGTTACAAGTTTGTGGTTGAACTTATAATTTGATTTTGGTATATGATATGTGATGCAAATTATGCTTATGTGATGTGCTTATAAATGACCAAATGAAATGGCCAATATTGGTAAAATTTGGTATGTGCAAATTTGAGATATTGGTGAGTTTATAACATGTGTTTGAATGATGTAAAATGAGGTTATGAAACAAAAGTTTAGATATGATTTGGTCTTATGTTCTGGTATAATTTGGTATGACTATTAAGCATGAAGTTGGTTGATAATGTTATGGTATGAATTATGTAAGTTTTGTTATTAAAATTGGATGAAATTATAGTGCAAATGTGATTGGTTTGATGCTTGTAGGGAGGACCCTTTTATGGGTGGCAATTTGGCCTTGAAAATGGCCTATTTTTGCCCACATGGGCAGGAACATGGGTGTGTGTCTCAGTCGTGTTGCTCGAGGACCATTTCGAAATGATCTTAAGCAGACCACATGGTCGCACACACGGGTGTGTGCAAGGCTTTGTGGCCAAGTCAATTTTGACCACTGGCTAGACACACGGGTGTGTGACTGGCAGCGTGACCCAAGTCAGCAACCTCCCTAATTTGCACATGGCCTAGCACACGGGCGTGTCTTGAGGTTGTGTGGACAAGTCAGTATGTATGCCCTATTTTGACATGGCCTAAACATACAAGCATGTCTAAAGCCATGTGGGGCATGCAGCCTGTTCACATGAGCGTGTGACATTACTACTTTGAAAAAATGTTTAAGTTTCGAAAAATTTTGTATATGCTCAGTTTAGTCCCGGCCTCTTTCTAATGTATGCTTAAGGTCTCGATGACCTATATAAGGGACTTTGTATTGATGTATGACTATTATGCTATAATGATTGTAAAATGAATGTTAAATGTTCTGATTTCTCCGGTATCACCTTTAACCCTAGTTCAGCGACGGATACAGGTTAGGGGTGATACATTTGGTTGTTATCAAAGCTACAGTTTAGTCGATTCTAGGACCAACATAGCATAATGTGAGTCTAGCTATACATGCCATATTTATGAACTGCAATAGTGTGATGAATCCTGACAATGAAAATGTGTTTTTATATAGCAAATTGATCCTGAACGAGCCGTAGCAGACAATGTCGAGAGTAATGCGCATGCTCCCACGCAAGGGACAATGCCATCTGACTCTAGATCGGCTACGAGTAGCCATGATGGAGAGGCTAGACAAGCCTTCTATCAAATGATGAATGATTGGTTCAGTCAATATATTAGAACTAATCTGGTTGTTCAACAACCCCCAACCTCGGTCAATCCTCCGTAAGTCCTTGCTATGCCACAAGCTATTCCGAATCAGTTGATTAATCCTTCAGTTAATAAGATTAAAAACTCTAGGGCCGAAGAGTTCTGAGCTACCACTAGTGATGATGCCGAGAGAGTCGAGTTCTGGTTAGAGAATACAATACGAGTGTTCGAAGAATTATCGTTGACTCTGAACGAATGTTTAAAATGTGCCATTTCACTTTTGAGAGATATGACATATCATTGGTGGAAGACACTAATGTAACTGATACGGCCGCACCTCTTGAGTGGCCAGCTGCCAATGTAGATCCTCTCGAGTTGCTCGTTGGACCAATTACCCGAGCCAGAGCCAAGAGATTCAAAGACTCAATCCCAGCTCTAGTTGATTGAGCTTGTGATGAATCCATCACTAGCTTACTCGAGAGTTCATGTACTAGCTCACCGAGTCATCCTCGTAACTTATTCCTAGCTTGTCCAGCTCACAACCAGCTCAGCAAGCTCAGTTCCAGCTCAACAAGTTCACATCCAGCTTAATTCCAGCTTATGAGCTTGTTCTCAGCTCAACTTCAGCTCCCGAGCTTGGACTTAGTTCAAATATAGCTCACAAGCTTAATCGTAGCTCATGAAGTTATTTATAGTTTACTATAGTAGTGTTGACTTTTTACATGAATAAGTTCATTAGTTAGTTTTAAATTAATTATGCTTTTAATTATGTTCACATTTAAATTATGTTTTATATTACATGTTTTAATTATGTAATAATCGAATTAATGCTTGGAATGTTTGTTCACATTTGTACGGAATTTAAGGTGTGCGCATGGGATTAAATGAATTGATTTTAATTTATGTAGGTGCATAGGACGCATGGTGCATGGATGAAATAATGTTGGTGTGCTGCCCATTTGTGTTCCCCAAGTGACTATTCGGCCATGGCTCTCCAAATAACCAAGGTTCAGCCGAATGTGGAGGTACATTAAAGGTTAGGTGCATGTACAAGCAAGTGCAACGCATTTGGAGATTCATGTACAAGTTCGGTTCAATGCTTGGAGGAATAATGTTCATGTATATGGGAGATTAATTACATGCATTGGATTATGAAAAATACATTCCCTTTGGATGGCACACATGCATGCATGAAGGGTATTTATTGCAAGTTCATGTACGGCCAGATTCAAGCTCCCTTCCATGTTCTATGCATGACCGAATTTATGTTGGAGAACTTTTGGAGTTTCTATGCACCTATTTGGCCAAGAGACACCTCTTGAAAAGCTTCATGCATCCCATGGCTAAACCTAGACAAACTATTAAGCTTCGAAGTCTCCACATTCATCCAAGATGCTTTGCTTATACATGAAGCCGTCCATTGGAGTTCCTATCAGCCGAATCTAGCCTTAGCAAATTAAACAACTTGTTCTAGATTATTCTAGGTGCTTCTTAGCCGAATTTGCTTCGCCTCTAAGTTAGTCAATTAGTCCATTCGGCTACTACATGTTAGTCTATAAATAGTTTACTCATTTCTTTGTAAAAGGAGTTTTTCCAAATTTATAGCCAAACCTTTGTTCTTGTGAGAATTTTCTTCTCTAAGTCTTGTTTAACATTTTGTTGGCCTATCTACCTAGTAGTGGCGTCAACCTATTTCTTTTACGAATCCAAAATTATCGCTAGTTTTTAATGTAGCATTCAAAACATTCTATACCAAGGTTCCTATCTGCCTAGATAGTGGGTCGAGGTCCATTTTGTTTCAACCATTCCTTCTTAAGAACTAATAAGTCTCGGGTCGATATTTGCTAATATCGGTTCAACTTGTTCTTAAGACCAATTTTACCATATCTTCGTCCATTACCCAAATATTCCAATCAACCATATTTTGCTCCTTTTTCGAATCGAAACAACCTACCAAATATCCTATCTCTTCTCTTTCTTGAACCTAAACATGCTAACCATTTTTGAACCTAAACTTAGGCATCCAAGCCTATCTAAACTGAAATACTTTCTCAATCCAGTTCTCATCGACACTGTCTCGTAGACAATAGGACATCTATCATATGACTCAATTCAAGCTGAGGCGAGCTCGTATCATTTGGTATCAGAGCTACCTAAAATGAGAAGTTCAGATGTTCGGAGCATCCCCGGAGTAGGTTCGTAAAAAAAAGAGTAATAAAAGAAAAAAATTTACTTCATGAAATTCAAGTATTGTATTGTATTTCTTATTTTAGTAGTTTATAAAAATATATATATACAAAAAATCGAAAAAAAAAAGAAAAAAAAAGGTGTTTATGCAATTTATTTGTTATTTGAACGTCGAAGCCTTGATTTGACATAGTTCTCGATCCACCTACTTTTCTAATATTCTTAACCATATACACACCACACTTTCTACCCAATTCCCTATTCTTCAGCCAACCTTAAACCTATACGCATATCCATTGTTTACCCCTTTTGAAACCGACTCCCAAACTAGAAGATCAAGCTTAGTAAATCCTTTACGAGGTTATAAGAGAAGGAATGAGTGGAAAAAGGCACGAGTGAGTGAGCACAATCAGGGGGAGGTAAAAGCCAATCGAGCATAAACATGAGTGTGAGTGCAATCATTCTTTCTTTCCGAGAGATCTTGTGAGGTTTTGGTGAGGTTACAACATGTCGTGAAGTCCGAAACGTAACATGAACGAAGGACTACCAAGACAACCTATAAGGAATGTGGCTCTCGAAGGCGGATGAGTCCCTAATTTAGGCCAATAAGCCCTCCTAAGGGAAATCCAACGGATGTTCCACCATGAACTCGAGTCCATAAACGAGAGACTAGATCTAGTCGAAGAGAGGGGGAAACGAGAAAGGATGCCTCGAGGCCCTAGATGTGAAAGAGGTCGAGCAAGACCACTCAAAGATGAATTGTATGACCCAAGTGACTTAAAAAGCGACCAAGGTTCAGATCAAAGTAACCGTCGCTGGGGTCAACGGAATCGGGGTCAAAGGGATCGAGGTTGAGTTGATGATGATTTGAAGAACATTAAGCTCTCCATACAACCTTTCCAAGGCAAGTCCGATCTAGAAGCGTACTTGGAGTGGGAAAAGAAAATAGAATTGGTGTTCAACTGCCATAACTACTCGGAGATCAAAAAAGTCAAATTGGCGGCGATCGAATTCTCCTACTACGCCATGGTGTGGTGGGACCAATTAACAACAAGTTGAAGACGTAACAGAGAGAGACCAATCTCTACATGGGAAGAGATGAATGCAGTGATAAGAAAGAGATTTATCCCATCTTATTACCATCGGAAATTATACCAAAAGTTACAAAACCTTACGCAAGGCCACCAAAGCATGGAGGATTATTTCAAAGAGATGGAAGTAGCAATGATTCGTGCGAATGTGGAAAAAGACCACGAGGGAACCATGGCTAGGTTCTTAGCCAGGCTAAATCGGGAGATTGCTAACATGGTGGAGCTTCAACACTATGTCGAGGTGACCGACATGGTTCATGTTGCATTCAAAGTAGAAAAACAACTCAAGAAGAAGAGCTCTGCTCGAACCTATGCCAACCCTACAAACAACTCAAAGTGGGGACAAGGTATGAGAAAAAAGGACTTCCCTAATCTCTCGAAGGAACAAAACAATCTTGCAAAGTTTCACAAACCCGTTGGTGAATCAAGGAAAGGCAAAGAAGTTGCCAATCCAAATCACACGAGGGACATCAAGTGCTTTAAGTGCTTGGGACAAGAGCGCATCGCTAGTTAATGCCCTAATCGAAGAACAATGGTGATGAATGCCAGCAGCGAAATCGAGTCGAAAAATGAGAAAGAAGAGGAATCTGACACCCCTGTTAGTGATGAAGAAGGTGATCTTGAATATGTTGTCGAAGGTGAAATTCTTGTAATCAAACGTAACCTAAGTTTACAAAGCACAGAGAATGAACAACAACGTGAGAATATCTTCCATACACGTTGTCTTATGCAAGGCAACGTATGTAGCCTAATTGTGGATGGCGGGAGTTGTACCAACGTTGCTAGTATGTTAATGGTGGAGAAACTTGGCTTGACTACAACGAAACACCCTTTTCTGTATAAGCTTCAATGGCTTAATGATGGCGGAGAGTTGAAGGTGACAAAACAAGTGTTGGCGTCGTTTTCCATCAGAAAATACAATGACGAAGTTCTTTACGACGTGGTTCCCATGCATGTTGGGCACCTTTTGCTTGGTCGTCCATGGAAATTTGATCGAAAAGGGGTACATGATGGCTACACCAACCGATACACCTTCAAGAATTTAGGTAAGAACATCACTTTAGCGCTTTTGACACCGAGACAAGTATACAAAGATCAAGTGAAATTGCATGATTTAATTGAAAATTTTAGAGAGAATGAAAAGAAAGAAAAGAGTGAAAAGGTGTGTGAAAAAGTGAGTGAAAAGAAATGAGGGAAACAAGTTGTAAAAATGAGAGAAAAGAATAAAGATCAAGAAAAACAAAAGAGCGAAGAAAAAACGAGTGCAAAAATGAGTGTGTATGCAAAAGGGAGTGACATTCGAAAATCCTTTATGTTGAGGCAGCCCATACTTGTAGTCATGTACAAGGAATCATATTTTAACACTAACGAATTAGATGTTGCTTTACCTTCTTCTATTGTCTCTCTCTTGCAAGAATTTGAAGACGTATTCCTCGACAAAGTCCCGAGTGGCTTACCACCTATTCAGGGAATAGAACATCAAATCAACTTCATTCCTGGCGCGTCTATACCAAACTGACCAGCTTATCGTAGTAATCCCGAGGAGACCAAAGAGCTATAACAACAAGTGAATGAACTCCTTGAAAAGGGATTCATCCGCAAGAGCCTTAGCCCGTGCGCTGTTCTGATTTTGTTGGCACTGAAAAAGGATGGGACTTGGCGCATGTACGTTAATTGTCGCGCCATGAACAAAATTATGATTAAATATCATCATCCAATACCGCGCCTAGATGATTGCTCGATGAACTAAGTGGTGCTCAATTGTTCTCCAAAATTGACCTCAAAAGCGGTTACCATCAAATACGAATGCGTGAGGGAGATGAGTGGAAAACAACGTTTAAAACTAAACACAGTTTGTACGAGTGGTTGGTAATGCCATTCGGTATTACTAACGCTCTAGTACCTTTATCCGTTTAATGAAACATGTTCTTCGTGCTTACATTGGTATATTTTGCATGGTTTACTTTGATGAAAGTCTTGTTTATAGTAGGTCTCTATATGATCATTTGAGGCATTTACGAGCTGTTCTTGATGTATTGCAAAAGGAAACTTTATATGCCAATCTTAAGAAATGCACATTTTTTTTCTAACAAAGCCATTTTCTCAGGATTTGTTGTCAGCTCGCAAGGACTCAAAGTCGATCAATAAAAGGTGAAAGCCATTCGAGAATGGCCTAGACCGATCAGCATAAGCCAAGTATGAAGTTTCCATGGCTTGGCGAGTTTCCACTGTCGGCTCGTCCCAAGTTTCAGCACGTTGGCGACACTCACTAGCGTGATCAAAAAGAATTTTGCCTTCTTTTGGAGTGAAGAGCAAGAAAAATCTTTTATTTCACTTAAAGAACATTTAACTAACACCCCATTACTCGTATTAACTGATTTTGATGAAATGTTTGATATTGAATGTGATGCCTCAGGTATCGGGATTGGTGCTGTGTTAACCCAAGAAGGGAAGCCCATGGCGTATTTTAGTGAAAATCTAAGTGGCACACCATTGAATTACCCAACTTACGATAAGGAAATGTACGCTTTGATCAGAGCATTGGAAATGTGGCAACATTATTTGTGGCCGAAGGAGTTTGTCATCCATTTGAACCATGAATCACTCAAGCACATCAATGGCCAGCACAAGCACAAAAAAAGGCACACAAAATGGGTAGAATTTCTTGAATCCTTCCCTTATGATATACGGTATAAAAAAGGTAAGAAAAATATTGTAGCCGATGCACTATCTCGTCATTGTACTTTGTTAAATCATTTGGATTCAAAACTGCTTGGTTTTGTGTTTTTGAAAGATTTGTATAACTCTGATGCTGATTTTGGGGATGTATATAAATTGTGTGAACATGCTGCTGTTGATAAGTTTTTCAGGTTCGATGGCTTCCTTTTTTAAGAAGGTAAGCTCTGTATCTTGCAAAGTTCTATACGAGAGTTGCTCGTACTCGAGGCACATGATTGTGGCCTCATTGGCCATTTTGGCATTGCAAAGACCTTGGCCATGTTGCAAGAACACTTCTTTTGGCCATGGATGAAACGGGATGTCGAGAAAATATGTTCGCGATGCTTGGTTTATAAGAAGGAAAAATCAAAGGTTAACCAACATGGGCTGTACACGCCTTGGCCTATCCCCGAAGGGCCTTGGGTTGATCTTTCAATGGATTTTATCTTAGGTCTATCGCGAACTCGAATCGAGAAAGATTCCAATTTTGTCGTAGTAGATCGGTTTAAGATTCCATTTTTGTCATAGTAGATTGGTTTTCAAAAATGTCACATTTAATTGCTTGTTCGAAAATTGATGATGTTGTTAATATAGTTGTCAAGTTGCATGGAATTTCGAAGACGATAATGTCCGACCGCAATGCAAAATTTCTTAGCCATTTTTGGAGGACACTTTGGAGTAAGTTAGGCACGAAGCTCTTATTCTCCACGACATGTCATCCCCAAACAGATGGAAAAACTGAGGTGGTAAACCATGTAATATCCACTCTACTACGGGCCATTATCTGCAAAAATCTCAAGTCGTGGGAGGAGTGTGTGACAGCCCTAATTCGACCCTAGTCAGAATGTGGTTTCGGGACCACAAAACCGAGTCATAAAATTTATTTAAAATTTAGTTGCATATCCTCTATGTGTATTAGTGCATGTGTGAAAATTTGATGTTTTAATTTAGACTTATGAATGTGAATTTTTCTTGAAAGGTCTTAGTTGAGAAACTTAGAAAATATGATAGGCAAATTGTAAGGACCAAATAACTACAAAGTGTGAAAGCTTGGGTTTGCATGTCAAAATACCCAAAAATTCAATAAGTGGCCGGCCAAGTGGTGATGACCCTCCACTAAATTTAATTAATTATAATATTTGGTTAGAAAATGATTAAAATATTTAAAATAAAATGATTTAATAAGAAAAATAGATGAATAAAGAAGAAATTCAAGGAGAGAGAGTGTGTTCATCTCCTTCTTCCTCCAAAAACCAAAACCAAAGAAAAGAAAAAAAGAAAATTCTCATTAAGGCAATTCGACACTACTTCTTGCTAGTAGGAGGTAAGTTTTGAAGTGTTAGTTAAATCTTTTTATATGTTTAAGTTAATTTGTGAATGTATTTTGACAATATTAAGAAAAATTCAAACTTTTATGATGGTTGGGCACTAAACCGTGTATCAAAGTACTAGAATTAGTAGTTGTTTACTTGTATTATTGAATAAATAGACGATAGAATGGGGTTTAAATGGAAGGTTCATTTGATTTATTTTTGTCCTTGTATGAAAAGTGGTTCATTGTTAAGGCCGAATGAGTCATGCTAGATTAGTTGAAAAAAATGTTCATGTTATGAGGTAATTTGAATAATTGATCGAAACATGGAAGGAAGGGCAAGATTTATAAATTATGTTTTAGGGTGAAAGGTATAATGAAAGTTGTATTAAGTTTAATGTGCATACTTTAGTCTAAGTGTTGAGGAGTATTCGGCTAAGATAGTTGAAATGTGGGTGTTGCCGATTTTTAAATTTAGATTATGGGAGTGGCTATAATGGGCATTAAGATGTTGAACTTAAGAAATTAGAAGTATATGAACTTGATAGTATTTAAAAGATAGTACGAATAAATGGGGAGCTTTTGCTAGTTTAGAAGTATACGGTCAAAATGTTTATGAAGTGAAAATATGTGCTGAATGACAAAATGATGACCAAATGTTATTTTGATAATTATAATACATTCGGCTTTGAGATATAATATAAACATTAGTTGAAATTTTGATATTTGGAACAAGGAGGGTTGTAAGAAGAAGTGGAATCATTAAATTTACATATTTATGAATATCTTGCAAGGTAAATTAAACTATTAACTTATTTATTCTAGCTCAAGAATCGAAAAGAGGGGAACCAAGCAAAGGCAAAGCAAAGAATATTGAGTAGTCGATTGGGAATCATTCCATCCGACATAAGGTAAGTCCTTAAGCATTTTTGTAAGGTTGATTGGCTTGTATATAAATAATATTAGTGAATCATAAAAGAATTCATTTTGTTAGGTATTCTTTTGGAGTGATTTTCCTATTTATTAATGTAACCATATGTGCTATTTGAGTTAAGTAAATTGCCTTATCATAATGAGTTGACATATGGCACTATGTGTGCGGAATTAAGTGGCACTAGGTGTGCCGATTTGGATGTTGAAGCAGGGGAGAAAATCCAATGCACTATGTGTGCGGTTTACTATGGCACTATGTGTGCGAGTGTAATTAGCACTATGTGTGCAAATACGGTTGATAATATAAAAGGTGCATGAAAGAACTAGGTGATAGAACTATTAACTAAAATATCAAATTTGAGACATGTGATGTGTATGTATAAATTTACCTAGTGCATCATTGTTCCATGCTGTGAGGAAATGAATCTGAATCAGTTGGGTTGTTTTGGTATTTGGTATGATTGTAGGACTTGGCATGAGATTGAACCGAAAATCTAAGAAATTATAGTATAGTTCGGTATGGATGGAGTAATTGATCTTGCATTATTTGTTTTCTCTTATGTTCTTTTATTAATGGACGGTAGTGTAATGCTTATGACTTACTGAGTTATATACTCATTTGGTGTGTTTACTTGTTACTTATTTAGGTTTCTTTGAACCATTTTGTGTGCTCGGGACCATCGTCGAAGTCATCACGCCAGCTTGCAACTTTTTTGTACCCTCTTCTTAGTTGGTCTAAGAGAACATTTCGGCATGTATAGGCTACTATGTTTTGTTTGAACTTTGATATGTATACTTTTAGCCATGCGAATATGGCTTAAATGTTAAGTTTGGATTTGGTCTTATGGGTGCTTAGTTATAAGTTTTAGTAAGTTTGGTCTTGATAATTTGGTTATGATTGATAGTAGTTTAAATTCATTTTAGTTAAAGTGATCAGTACTACAAATGGATGATGTTTGTGGTAAGCATTTCATGCATTGAGAATGACTTTAATCTTAGGTTCGAGTTCGGTTTTGGTTGAGTAATAGTCTAAGTCTATTTGATTATTATGCCGTATGTCATGGCTGATCATTTTTGGTGTTACACTTATGATATGGTTATTGAGTAGTATGAAAATGCTTGGTAATGATTAGCCATTGGAATGGCTAATCATGATCATATTTGGTGATATGTATGTCAAATTACTAGTTAATCCATGGAAAACTATGAAATAGGTAAAATTTACCATAAAATAGATTCAGACAGCAGTAGTGATGTGAATTTTAAAAATCACTAAAAATCACTAAAAATAGAATTAAATAATGAATAAATTATGTAATCGAAGCTTGATGATTCTATTTTCATATGGAAGAAACGAAACGACTATATGAGCTATATTTTATGAGATGTATAAATTTTTGTGAAATAGGGTCAGAGTGATTTCTGGATCCCCTGTTCTGACTTTGGAAATTCACCATAATTAGAAGTCATGCTTTATATTTACAGATTCATTATTGAGTCTAGTTTTATTAGAAACAAACGGAATAGGCATTGAAGCCCTGTACAGGGAGATATCTAATTCGTAATGCACAGAGATCAGAGTAGTCGAACCCTGAAACAGGGGAGACTTTAACTAATAAAATGTACTAATTGTCCTAACCAAAAATTTTACAAAAATTTTACTACATAGATATGCAAGTATAGTTTCAGGAAAAATTTACGGAATTGGATTTCGAGTTTCGGAACTCGAGATATGATTTTTAAAGCAACTGTGATGCAGTTAGCCAACTTGTCTAGAAAATTATAAAACGAATTGTATGAACCGTTTAAATAATGAATTAAGCCCGTTAACACCTCGTGTTCGACTCCGGCAACGGTCTCGGGTACGGGGTGTTACAGAGTGTCTGCCTCACATAGAGTTTGCTTATAACCAAACTGTTCACTCTGGTACTAAATTCTCTCCATTTGAAATAGTTTACGGTTTTGATCCTTTATGTCCTCTTGACTTAATTCCATTACCTAACGATCAAATTGTTAATGTAGATTCCAAGAGGAAAGCGAACTATGTGAAACAATTGCGTCAAAAGGTTAAAGCCAATATTGAGGCTAGGACGGAGCAATATGTGTTTACTTGTTACTTATTTAGGTTTCTTTGACCCATTTTGTGTGCTCGGGACCATCGTCGAAGTCATCACGCCAGCTTGCAATTTTTTGGTACCTTCTTCTTAGTTGGTCTAAGAGAACATTTCGGCATGTATAGGCTATTATGTTTTGTTTGAACTTTGATATGTATACTTTTAGCCATGCCAATATGGCTTAAATGTTAAGTTTGGATTTGGTCTTATGGGTGCTTAGTTATAAGTTTTAGTAAGTTTGGTCTTGATAATTTGGTTATGATTGATAGTGGTTTAAATTCGTTTTAGTTAAAGTGATCAGTACTACTAATGGATGATGTTTGTGGTAAGCATTTCATGCATTGAGAATGACTTTAATCTTAGGTTCGAGTTCGGTTTTGGTTGAGTAATAGTCTAAGTCTATTTGATTATTATGCCGTATGTCATGGCTGATCATTTTTGGTGTTACACTTATGATATGGTTATTGAGTAGTATGGAAATGCTTGGTAATGATTAGCCATTGGAATGGCTAATCATGATCATATTTGGTGATATGTATGTCAAATTACTAGATAATCCATGGAAAACCATGAAATAGGTAAAATTTACCATAAAATAGATTCAGACAGCAGTAGTGATGTGAATTTTAAAAATCACTAAAAATAGTAGAAATGGAATTAAATAATGAATAAATTATGTAATCAAAGCGTGATGAGTATATTTTCATATGGAAGAAACGAAATGACTATATGAGCTATATTTTATGAGATGTTTAAATTTTTGTGAAACAGGTCCAGAGCAATTTATGGATCCCCTATTATAACTTTGGAAATTCACCATAAATTTTACAAAGATAATTAGAAGTCATGCTTTATATGTACAGATTCATTATTGAGTCTAGTTTTATTAGAGACAAACGGAATAGGCATTGAAGCCCTGTACAGGGAGTATCTAATTTGTAATGCACAGAGGTTAGAGTAGTCGAACCCTAAAATAGGGGAGACTTTAACTAATAAACTGTACTAATTGGCCCGACCAAAAATTTTACAAAAATGTTACTAGATATACGAGTCTAATTTCAGTAAAAATTTACGGAATTGGATTTCGAGTTTCGGAACTCAAGATATGATTTTTAAAGCGACTACGATGCAGTTAGCCAACTTGTCTAGAAAATTTTAAAATGAATTGTATAAGCCGTTTAAGTAATGAATTAGGCCCGTTAACATTTCGTGTTTGACTCCGGCAACGGTCTCGGGTACGGGGTGTTACATTTTATTTGTATCAGAGCTATGGTTTAGTCGGTTCTAGGACTACCATAGCGCGTATGAGTATAGCTATACATGCCTTAATGTTAGTATTTGATAGTGTGATGACTTCTGACGGTCGAAATTATTGTTTTGATTAGTAAATGGA
This sequence comes from Gossypium hirsutum, assembly GCF_007990345.1. NCBI lineage: Eukaryota > Viridiplantae > Streptophyta > Magnoliopsida > Malvales > Malvaceae > Gossypium > Gossypium hirsutum. Next base: position 45,720,730 of record NC_053433.1, on the reverse strand, counting down.
ACCCAATCTAGAGAGAACCTTAGCGGATGACGTTGAAAGTGTAGCAGATGCTCCTGCGCAAGGGACACCGCCTGTTGAACCTCAATCATCCGCGAATAATCAAGATGATGGGGCAAAACAAGCCTTCTTTACCATGATGAATGAGTGGGTCGCACAATATGCCCGAACTAACCCGGCTGCTCAACCATTTTCGAATTTAAATAATTCACCTCAGGTGCCTATAATACCAGTAGATACTAATCCTGTAAGGCCGAGTAAACCTCCTGTGGATTTGATTAGGAAGCGCGAGTCCGAGGAATTCCGAGCCATAGCTACTGATGATGCTGAAAGGGCCGAGTTTTGGCTTGATAACACCATCCGGGTTTTTGATGAGCTGTCTTGCACACCTGATGAGTGTTTAAAGTGTGCCATATCTTTGTTACGAGACTCAGCCTACTATTGGTGGAGAACCTTGATTACTATAGTCCCGAAGGAACAAGTTACTTGGGATTTCTTCCAGACGAAATTTCGAAAAAAGTATATTAGTCAACGGTTCGTCGATCAAAAGCGTAAAGAATTTTTGGAACTTAAGCAAGGCCGTATGACAGTATCTGAATACGAACGTGAGTTTGTAAGACTCAGTCGATATGCTCGGGAGTGTGTAGCTGATGAAATTGCTATGTGTAAAAGATTTGAAGAAGGATTGAATGAAGATTTAAAGCTACTAGTGGGTATTTTAGAGATAAAAGAATTTGTAACACTAGTTGAACAAGCTTGCAAGGCAGAAGAACTTGGAAAGGAGAAAAAGAAGGCTGAATTTGAAGCTAGAGACTTTCGTAAAAGATTGGCGGGTAAAACTTCATTCTCGGCTGTAAAAAAGTTCAGGGAAGATACTAATAAATTGAAGATGACTGCAGGAATTTCTATTAGAGAGCGACCATCAACGGACTCTCGAGCTACTTCGGTTGCTAGTGTGGGTAACAATTGCCAAGAAAAACCTGAATGTCCACAATGTGGAAGACGACACATAGGTGAATGTTGGGGTACGTCTACTAACATGGCCTGTTACAGATGCGGTTCGAAGGATCACTTCATTAGAGATTGCACGGAACTTGATGAGAAAAATAAGATGCAAGGTGCAAGACCTAGTGGAACAACGACTAGAGGTAGACCCCGAGAATTTCAGGAGGTAGGGGTGGTAGTCAGAGAGGGACTTCTGATACAGCTGTTCGATCTGAGACTCGTGCTCCTGCTAGAGCTTATGCCATCCGCGCATGAGAGGAGGCATCCTCCCCTGATGTTATCACTGGTACTTTCACTCTCTTTGATACTGATGTGATTGCATTGATTGACCCTGGCTCTACTCATTCATATGTATGTGAGACTTTAGCATCCAGTAAGACTCTACCTGTTGAGTCTACTGACTTCGTAATTCGAGTGTCAAATCCCTTGGGTCGATATGTACTTGTTGACAAAGTGTGTAAGAAATGTCCTCTGATAATCCGAGATTCCTGTTTTTCGGCTGATTTGATGCTTTTACCGTTTGATGAATTTGATGTTATTCTCGGTGTGGATTGGTTGACCGTGCATGATGCAGTGGTGAATTGCAAAAGAAAGACCACTGATTTGAGGTGTGCAAATAATGAGATAGTTCGAGTTGAATCTACTCACTTGAACGGAGTGCCAGAAATAATATCCCCGATGATCGCTCAGAGATATATGAGAAAGGGGAGTGAAGCATATCTTACGTATGTACTTGATCGCAAAGAGTCCGAAAGGAAACTTGAAATGGTACCAGTGGTTCGTGAGTATCCAGATGTTTTTCTTGAGGAGTTACCGGGATTACCACCCGTTCGAGAAGTAGAATTTGGCATCGAACTTGTTCCTGGGACTACACCAATTTTGATAGCGCCGTAGTAGTATGGCACCAACCGAATTAAAGGAATTGAAAGCTCAGTTGCAAGAGTTGACAGATAGAGGTTTCGCTCGACCGAGTTTTTCACCATGGGGTGCACTATTATTGTTTGTGAAAAAGAAGGATGGAACCATGAGGTTGTGCATCGACTATCGTTAGTTGAATAAAGTGACAATAAAGAATAAATATCCGTTACCGCGTATTGATGATTTGTTATATCAATTGAAGGGAGCCTCAGTGTTTTCAAAGATAGATTTGAGATCGAGTTATTATCAGTTGCGAGTTCGAGACTCAGATATACCTAAAACTGCTTTCAGGACGAGATACGGTCACTACGAGTTTTAGTGATGCCGTTTGGGCTCACTAATGCCCCTGCGGTATTTATGGATTTGATGAACTGAATTTTCAGGCAGTATTTGGACCGGTTTGTAGTTGTGTTTATAGATGACATCTTGATTTATTCACATGATGAAACTGAACACGTTGAGCACCTGAGATTAGTGTTACAGATTTTACGGGATAAGCAGTTGTATGCTAAGTTCAGTAAATGTGAGTTCTGGTTGAGAGAAGTTAGCTTTTTAGGACATGTAGTATTTGCATCGGGAATTTGAGTTGATCCGAGCAAAATTTCAGCCATACTTAATTGGAAACCCCCAAGAAATGTTACTGAAGTTCAAAGCTTTTTGGGGCTTGCTGGTTACTACAAACGGTTTGTAAAGGGTTTCTCGATGATAGCCACACCAATAACGAGACTACTTCAGAAAGATGTTAGGTTTGAATGGTCAGAAAAATGTCAGAAAAGTTTCGATCAGTTGAAAACTTATTTGACTGAAGCTCCAGTGCTTGTGCAGCCTGAATCCGGTAAAGAGTTTGTCATTTACAATGATGCATCTTTGCTTGGGCTGGGTTGCGCGTTGATGCAAGAAGGTCGAGTAGTAGCTTACGCGTCGAGACAATTGAAACCACATGAGAAAAACTATCCAACCCATGACCTTGAATTGGCTGCCATTGTTTTCGCTTTGAAAATTTGGCGACACTACTTGTTTGGAGAGAGGTGTCATATATATTCGGATCATAAAAGCCTCAAATACTTGATGACTCAAAGAGATTTGAATCTGCGGCAAAGACGTTGGCTTGAGTTGTTGAAAGATTATGAGCTTGTCATCGACTATCACCCGGGAAAGGCTAGCGTGGTTGCCGGTGCCTTAAGTTGCAAATCACTGTTTGTTTTGCTAGCAATGAATGTACACCTGTCCGTTTCACCCGATAATGTGTTGGTAGCAGAATTAAAGGCCAAACCATTATTGATTCATCAAATACATGAATCCTAGAAAGTTGACGATGAATTGGTCGCTAAACGAGTTGAATGTGTTTCAAATGTGGAATCAGAGTTTAAAATTGATGATGACGACTGTTTGAGGTTCAAAAGTCGACTGTGTGTCCCAAGAAATTTAGAACTTATTTCTTTGACTTTAAGCGAGGCTCATAGTAGCCGCATGTCAATCCACCCGGATAGTACGAAAATGTACAACGATCTGAAACGTCAGTTTTGGTGGCCTGGTATGAAACGAGACATTTCTGACTTTGTTTCGAAGTGTTTGATATGTCAACAAGTGAAAGCGGAACATCAAGTGCCTTCAGGGTTATTTCAGCCAATCATGATACCCGAATGGAAATGGGATCGAGTCACGATGGATTTTGTATCTGGGTTGCCATTTTTGTCAAGCAAGAAAGATGCGATCTGGGTTGTTGTTGATAGACTGACAAAATCGGCTCATTTTATTCCTGTACGTACGGATTATTCCCTTGACAAGCTAGCTGAAATGTATGTTTCTCAGATTGTAAGGTTACATGGAGTACCTATTTCTATTGTGTCGGATAGAGATCCGAGATTCACATCGCGATTTTTGTTGAAATTACAAGAAGCATTGGGTACCAAGTTGCATTTTAGCACCGCTTTTCATCCCCAGACCGATGGTCAATCTGAACGGGTAATTCAGATACTCAAGGATATGTTGAGATGTTGCATCCTTGAGTTTAGTGGTTCATGGGAATGGTATTTACCTTTGATTGAATTCGCTTACAACAATAATTTTCAATCAAGCATTAAGATGGCTCCTTACGGGGCTTTGTACGGTCGTAAATGCCGTACACCGTTGTTTTGGACCGAACTTAGTGAAAGTAAAATCTTCGGGGTTGATTTGATTAGGGATGCTGACCAGAAAGTTCAAGTGATTCGTGAAAGTTTGAAAGCCGCTTCGGATCGTCAGAAGTCGTATGCAGATTTAAAACGAAAGGACATTGAATATCAAGTTGGAGACAAAGTGTTTCTTAAAGTCTCACCTTGGAAAAAGGTGCTGAGATTTGGCCGTAAGGGCAAATTGAGTCCGAGGTTTATCGGGCCATATGAAATATCTGAACGAATTGGGCCAGTTACATACCGATTGATTTTACCCCCGGAACTTGAAAAGATTCACAACGTTTTTCATGTCTCGATGCTTCGACGTTATAGATCTGATCCATCGCATGTAATTAATTTATCTGAGGTGGAGATTCAATATGATTTGAGTTATGAAGAAGAACCAGTTCGTATTTTGGCTCGTGAGGTAAAAGAACTATGAAACAAGAAAATCTCATTAGTGAAAATACTGTGGCGTAAACAGAGGGTCGAAGAAGCTACTTGGGAGCTTGAGGATTTGGTGAAAGAACGTTATCCAAATTTATTTGCTGGTAAGATTTTCGGGGATGAAAATTTTTAAGTGAGGGAGAGTTGTGACAGCCCTAATTCGACCCTAGTCGGAATGTTGTTTCGGGACCACAAAACCGAGTCATAAAATTTATTTAAAATTTAGTTGCATATCCTCTATGTGTATTAGTGCATGTATGAAAATTTGATGTTTTAATTTAGACTTATGAATGTGAATTTTTCTTGAAAGGTCTTAGTTGAGAAACTTAGAAAATATGATAGGCAAATTGTAAGGACCAAATAACTACAAAGTGTGAAAGCGTGGGTTTGCATGTCAAAATACCCAAAAATTCAATAAGTGGCCGGCCAAGTGGTGATGACCCTCCACTAAATTCAATTAATTATAATATTTGGTTAGAAAATGATTAAAATATTTAAAATAAAATGATTTAATAAGAAAAATAGATGAATAAAGAAGAAATTCAAGGAGAGAGAGTGTGTTCATCTCCTTCTTTCTCCAAAAACCGAAACCAAAGAAAAGAAAAAAAGAAAATTCTCATTGAGGCAATTCGGCACTACTTCTTGCTTGTAGGACGTAAGTTTTGAAGTGTTAGTTAAATCTTCTTGTATGTTTAAGTTAATTTGTGAATGTATTTTGACAATATTAAGAAAAATTCAAACTTTTATGATGGTTGGGCACTAAACCGTGTATCAAAGTAGTAGAATTAGTAGTTGTTTACATGTATTATTGAATAAATAGACGATAGAATGGGGTTTAAATGGAAGGTTCATTTGATTTATTTTTGTCATTGTATGAAAACTGGTTCATTGTTAAGGCCGAATGAGTCTTGCTAGATTAGTTGAAAAAAATGTTCATGTTATGAGGTAATTTGAATAATTGACCGAGACATGGAAGGAAGGGCAAGATTTATAAATTACGGTTTAGGGTGAAAGGTATAATGAAAGTTGTATTAAGTTTAATGTGCATACTTTAGTCTAAGTGTTGAGGAGTATTCGGCTAAGATAGTTGAAATGTGGGTGTTGCCGATTTTTAAATTTAGATTATGGGAGTGGCTATAATGGGCATTAAGATGTTGAACTTAAGAAATTAGAAGTATATGAACTTGATAGTATTTAAAAGATAGTACGAATAAATGGGGAGCTTTTGCTAGTTTAGAAGTATACGGTCAAAATGTTTATGAAGTGAAAATATGTGCTGAATGACAAAATGATGACCAAATGTTATTTTGATAATTATAATACATTCGGCTTTGAGATATAATATAAACATTAGTTGAAATTTTGATATTTGGAACAAGGAGGGTTGTAAGAAGAAGTGGAATCATTAAATTTACATATTTATGAATATCTTGCAAGGTAAATTAAACTATTAACTTATTTATTCTAGCTCAAGAATCCAAAAGAGGGGAACCAAGCAAAGGCAAAGCAAAGAATATTGAGTAGTCGATTGGGAATCATTCCATCCGACATAAGGTAAGTCCTTAAGCATTTTTGTAAGGTTGATTAGATTGTATATAAATAATATTAGTGAATCATAAAAGAATTCCTTTTGTTAGGTATTCTTTTGGAGTGATTTTCCTATTTATTAATGTAACCATATGTTCTATTTGAGTTAAGTAAATTGCCTTATCATAATGAGTTGACATATGGCACTATGTGTGCGGAATTAAGTGGCACTAGGTGTGCCGATTTGGATGTTGAAGCATGAGAGAAAATCCAATGCACTATGTGTGCGGTTTACTATGGCAATATGTGTGCGAGTGTAATTAGCACTATGTGTGCAAATACGGTTGATAATATAAAAGGTGCATGAAAGAACTAAGTGATAGAAATATTAACTAAAATATCAAATTTGAGACATGTGATGTGTATGTATAAATTTACCTAGTCCATCATTATTCCATGCTGTGAGGAAATGAATCTGAATCAATTGGGTTGTTTTAGTATTTGGTATGATTGTAGGACTTGGCATGAGATTGAACCGAAAATCTAAGAAATTATAGTATAGTTCGGTATGGATGGAGTAATTGATCTTGCATTATTTGTTTTCTCTTATGATCTTTTATTAATGGACGGTAGTGTAATGCTTATGACTTACTGAGTTATATACTCATTTGGTGTGTTTACTTGTTACTTATTTAGGTTTCTTTGAACCATTTTGTGTGCTCGGGACCATCGTCGAAGTCATCACGCCAGCTTGCAACTTTTTTGTACCCTCTTCTTAGTTGGTCTAAGAGAACATTTCGGCATGTATAGGCTACTATGTTTTGTTTGAACTTTGATATGTATACTTTTAGCCATGCGAATATGGCTTAAATGTTAAGTTTGGATTTGGTCTTATGGGTGCTTAGTTATAAGTTTTAGTAAGTTTGGTCTTGATAATTTGGTTATGATTGATAGTGGTTTAAATTCATTTTAGTTAAAGTGATCAGTACTACAAATGGATGATGTTTGTGGTAAGCATTTCATGCATTGAGAATGACTTTAATCTTAGGTTCGAGTTCGGTTTTGGTTGAGTAATAGTCTAAGTCTATTTGATTATTATGCCGTATGTCATGGCTGATCATTTTTGGTGTTACACTTATGATATGGTTATTGAGTAGTATGGAAATGCTTGGTAATGATTAGCCATTGGAATGGCTAATCATGATCATATTTGGTGATATGTATGTCAAATTACTAGTTAATCCATGGAAAACCATGAAATAGGTAAAATTTACCATAAAATAGATTCAGACAGCAGTAGTGATGTGAATTTTAAAAATCACTAAAAATATTAAAAATAGAATTAAATAATGAATAAATTATGTAATCGAAGCTTGATGATTCTATTTTCATATGGAAGAAACGAAACGACTATATGAGCTATATTTTATGAGATGTATAAATTTTTGTGAAATAGGGCCAGAGTGATTTCTGGATCCCCTGTTCTAACTTTGGAAATTCACCATAAATTTTACAAAGATAATTAGAAGTCATGCTTTATATTTACAGATTCATTATTGAGTCTAGTTTTATTAGAAACAAACGGAATAGGCATTGAAGCCCTGTACAGGGAGATATCTAATTCGTAATGCACAGAGATCAGAGTAGTCGAACCCTGAAACAGGGGAGACTTTAACTAATAAACTGTACTAATTGTCCTAACCAAAAATTTTACAAAAATTTTACTACATAGATATGCAAGTATAGTTTCAAGAAAAATTTACGGAATTGGATTTCGAGTTTCGAAACTCGAGATATGATTTTTAAAGCGACTGTGATGCAGTTAGCCAACTTGTCTAGAAAATTTTAAAACGAATTGTATGAGCCGTTTAAGTAATGAATTAAGCCCGTTAACACCTCGTGTTCGACTCCAGCAACGGTCTCGGGTACGGGGTGTTACAGAGTGTCTGCCTCACATAGAGTTTGCTTATAACCAAACTGTTCACTCTGCTACTAAATTCTCTCCATTTGAAATAGTTTACGGTTTTGATCCTTTATGTCCTCTTGACTTAATTCCATTACCTAACGATCAAATTGTTAATGTAGATTCCAAGAGGAAAGCGAACTATGTGAAACAATTGCGTCAAAAGGTTAAAGCCAATATTGAGGCTAGGACGGAGCAATATGTGCGCAAGGCCAACAAAGGGCGAAAACAAGTCATATTTGAACCTGAAGATTGGATGTGGGTCATATGCGAAAAGAAGATTTCCGGCTCAGCGAAAGTCAAAGTTGTTACCGAAAGGAGATGGGCTGTTTCAAGTTTAGGAATGAATAAATGATAATTCCTATAAACTTGACCACCCAGGTCAGTAAAATGTAAGTGTTACCTTTAATGTAGTTGATCTTTCTTTCTATGATATAGGTGAGGATTTGGGGGCAAATTGCCTCAAAGAGAGGGGGAATGATACGGCCGCACCTCCCGAGTTGCTAGCTGCCAATGTAGATCCTCTCGAGTTGCTCGTAGGACCAATTACCCGAGCCCGAGCCAAGAGGTTCAAAGACGCAATCTCAGCTCTAGTTGATCGAGCTTGGGCTGAATCCCTCACCAGCTTACTTGAGAGTTTGTGCACTAGCTCACCGAGTCATCCTCGTAACTTATTCCTAGCTCGTCCAAATCACAACTAGCTCAGCAAGCTCAGTTTTAGCTCAACAAGTTCACATCTAGCTCAATTCCAGCTCATGAGCTTGTTCTCAGCTCTCGAGCTCAAACTTAGCTCGAATATAGCTCACAAGATTAATCGTAGCTCATGAAGTTATTTATAGTTTACTATAATAGTGTTGACTTTTTACTTGAATAAGTTCATTAGTTAGTCATAAATTAATTTTGCTTTTCATTAAGTTCACATTAGTAATTAATTTATGTTTTATATTACATGTTTTAATTATGTAATAACCGAATTAATGCTTGGAATGTTTGTTCACATTTGTGCCAAATTTAAGGTGTTCACATGGGATTAAATGAATTGATTTTAATTCATGTAGGTGCCTAGGACGCATGGTGCATGGATGAAATATTGTGTTCCGCAAGTGACTATTCGGCCATGGCTCTCCAAATAACCAAGGTTCAGCCGAATGTGGAGGTACATTAAAGGTTAGGTGCATGTATGAGCAAGTGCAACTCGTTTGGAGATTCATGTACAAGTTTGGTTCAATGCTTGGAGGAATTATGTTCATGTACATGGGAGATTAATTACATGCATTGGAATATGAAAAATACATTCCCTTTGGATGGCACACATGCATGTATGAAGGGTATTTATTGCAAGTTCATGTGCGGCCAGATTCAGGCTCCCTTCCAAGTTCTATGCATGACCGAATTTATGTTGGAGAAATTTTGGAGTTTCTATGCACCTATTCGGACAAGAGACACCTCTTGAAAAGCTTCATGCATCCATGGTCAAACCTAGACAAACTATTAAGCTTCCAAGTCTCCACATTCATCCAACATGCTTTGCTTATACATGAAGCCGTCCATTGGAGTTCCTATCAGCCGAATCTAGCCTTAGCAAATTAAACAACTTGTTCTAGATTATTCTAGGTGCTTCTTAGCCGAATTTACTTAGCCTCTAAGTTAGTCAATTAGTCCATTCGGCTACTACATTTTAGTCAATAAATAGTTTACTCATTTCTCTGTAAATAGACTTTTACCAAATTTATAGTCGAACCTTTGTTCTTGTGAGAATTTTCTTCTCTAAGTCTCGTTTAAGATTTTTTTGGCTTATCTACCTAGTAGTGGCGTCAACCTATTTCTTTTACGAAACTAAACTTATCACTAGTTTTTAGTGTGGCGCTCAAAACACTCTATATCGAGGTTCCTATCTGCCTAGATAGTGGGTCGAGGTCCATTTTGTTTCAACCATTCCTTCTTAAGAACTAATAAGTCTCACGTTGATATTTGCTAATATCGGTTCAACTTGTCCTTAAGACCAATTTTACCATATTTTCATCCATTACCCAAATATTCCAATCAACCATATTTCGCTCCTTTTCCGAACCGAAACAACCTACCAAATATCCTATCTCTTCTCTTTCTTGAACCTAAACTTACTAACCATTTTTGAACCTAAACTTAGGCATCCAAGCCTATCTAAACCAAAATACTTTCTCAATACAGTTCTCATTGACACTTTCTCGTACACGATCGGGCATCTATCATACGACTCAATTCAAGCCGAGGCGAGCTCATATCAGTAACACCCCTAACCCGTATCCGTTACCAAATTAGGGTTATGAGGCATTATTGTATAAAACACAATTCAGCACATAGGTCATAATTCTAATTCAGAAATAATCAAACCTTACTAAACATATATCGCGAATAAGCACATTTCAAAAATTCAGTACGAACATATATCAAAACCCAACTGATTATGTTCCATAATTACTAAATTCGAACCAAACTTGTATATATCAAAGACATGTTCACATATTTAATACTTCCAATATTCAGTTCCTTATATCCATCATATTAATGCCATTTTCATAATTAAAATCATATTCCATTATATATCATTACACTTCATACTTTGAATATATGCCAATTTCTATCTCATTAATCGTATATCAAACATATCATTTGATAACTTCTGCACAAGTTCATCATAAAACCAATTGAATCATATTACATGAATTATTATGCAATCACATATGAAACTTAAATACATTATAACTTGTACGAACATACTAATGATGCATATATATACAAGTGTGCAATTCATCCTAAAAATAAAAGCCATACTTAGCACCTGAACACAAATAGCACTCCAGCGTGCATCTAATTCATATCTATATTAATATACCTAAACTTCATATTTTTATCCTATTAACTAACCCAAAACATACTTAATCATTACCATCATTAACCATTTGAAACCATACCAATACAATCAACCAAAACAGTCATAAAACATATTCACTACTTACCACTTAGTAACCGAACCTGTTAAGTTAATACACCATCATCCACCACTCTAATTATACCACATTTCATATTTCCAAAATGAGCTAACTATTAAAACGACTACCAAAACCAAACTCATTAAACATTTTAATTAAGAACATGTAAAACCAAACTTAAGCATAATAAGCAAGTCATTTTCGCATGGCTTTAAATACATACTCATTCAAAATAATTAACTCCAAGACTAGCCTATACATGCCACATAACCGAGTCTCAAAATATTATTTACTGAAATGATAACAGGATAGTGTGATGTCGCCTCCATCGACTTCCAACCTGAGCAAATCTTTGAAAAATCTATAAACATAAGAAAAAGAAAACACATAATAAGCTTTTAAGCTTAGTAAGCTCGTATTTTAATAAACTTAACATAACAAATACTTTCATTACAATGCCGTAAACATAATATGCTAACTCACACAACCTCTCTAAATTTCATAACATGCTCTCATATCAAATTATCATCATTCAATATTATACTTACTCACTTAACCAACGTTAACTTTCACAAACTTATTCAATTAAATTTTCATACATCAACCCTTTCACACTTTCATATAGCCAAATGAACACATTATGGGAAATAACATATTTAATTATATATCTTTCTCATATGAATCTCGTATGATCATTTATAATCAAATTCACTTTTCATTAATATAGCATTTGACAAATTTCACATATGCAACTTTACAAATCACATCTTATTCATTCATTTATGTTTCATTGGCACATAATCATATTTCATTTCCACATACATCACAATACATTCTTTGCACATATGCTTATCTTATTTTCAAATAGGTAATCAATTATCACGTACCTGATCGTTTTAGCTTGTTTAACGTATTCAACTGCCATATCAGCAATAAATCTTTTAGGCATAAAATTATAATAATTCACCGGCATAAAGTCTACTAGGCCTAAGCCTGTATCTCACACCAGCACAAGGCCTGCTAGACTCAAAGTCTGATTTTATACACTTGCAATAAGCCTGCTAGGCATAAGCCTAATTTAATTCACCAGCACAAGGCTTGCTAGGCTCAAAGCCCAAATATCACCATCATAAAGTCATCTCATAAACAATTCATATAATATATCATGTATACCTATTCACTTTGCTCGATTTAATCATTCAATCACAATTTATAGTTGCCCTTTGAATCATTCGATATTTTTCACACTAAGTTTCATTCTCAATATCTTGCACACTAAGTGTCATTCTCAATATTTCGTACACTGAGTGCCATATTTGATTGCCCCGCACACTAAGTGCCACATTTAGTCGCTATGTCGTCAGACATTAAAATATTCATGTATATACAATTTATACAATATTAAAGCATTAGAAGCATAAATTTAACAATGCTTATTGCATACGAACTTACCTAGCTAAATTGTAGAGATACCAAAGTTCAGGGGCATTTTGGTAATTTTCCCATTTTCCTTGATTTTCCACTTGATCTTGATCTAAATTAATAATTTGTTTCAATATATTAATTTAGACAGTAAAACACTTCATTTCATACAATTTGGTTATTTTTTCCTTTTTTACAAAATTGCCCCTAAAGTTTTACTTTTATTCATTTTAGTCCTTGAGATCAAAACATGCAAATTAACCATTTTTAACCATAATTAAGCTTAGCCAAATGTTCATGGTATCAAAACAGTCCATAATTCGCTTTATGGAAAAATTACTATTTTGCCCTTTATATTTCAACTTCTTTACAATTTAGTCCTTATATCATAAAAATGCAAATTCATGAAATTGAGTAAAATTCTACTATAGCTGAATATCACTAGTGTCTCTAGCAGCCGACACACATTTTAACCACAAAATTTTCACATTTATCAATTTAGCCCTTAATTGTCAATTTCACAAAAATTCACTTAGCAAAAAGTGTTTAAGTATCAACAAGGACTCATTTTCTTCCATTAAACTTCAGAGCCCTATTATACTCATCAATGGAAAATATCAAACTATTCAATGGTTTTTCAAAATAGCCCTCTCATTAGATAGATTAAGCAAGAACAATCCCGAAAATATAAAAATAATTAAAAACGAGACTAAAAATGCCTACCATGCATTAGCTGAAAGTTGGAAGCTTCTCCCATGGCTTCTCAAGCCTTCATATTTGGATGGTAAAAAGAGAATGAAAAATATGACACCATGATTCTTTTATTTTATTCATTTATTATTATTTTTAACCAATTTACAAAATTAACCTTTATACACTTTATTTATTACACCAAATGACAAGCCATCATATCCCACTATCTCTTTAATGGGCTAATTACTGAATAAGGACTTCCACTTTAAAGTTCTATAGCTATTGTAGGACCAAATTTATGCCCGGGACCAATAAACAGAGCCCAGAACACCAACCATCCAATTAGCACCCACTAAACTGACCACTAACTCCTAAACTACCTCACTAACTCCATCACCCCACTAAGCCACCCCACTAACTCCATCACCCTACTGAGCTACCCCACTAACTCCATTACCGTACTTGCCACCATGGAAGGAGGCAATCAGTTGTAAAATTTGGCTATAAAAGCCATTCAAAACTATTGTAAAGAGGGGTTGGTTTTTGGAGATTAATCAAATATCAAAGCAAAAGAGGATTTTTTTTGTCTATTCTCGTTTTAAGTTCTTTGTTTGTCTATTTTTTCATTTCAATTTTATTTTATTTTTTTAATAAGAAAGTAAAAATAAAGGGAAAAAGCTTACCCATTTTAAAATTATCGAAAAAGGGTTTTTTTGAGGTTCGGCTGCCGTGTACGGTGGCGCCGATAGTGGCTTATGGGGGTCTGGTGACCGGAGCAAGGTCGGACTGATGGCCGAATTTAGATGGAAGCGGGAGAGTATTACTATTATTATTATTATTACTATTATTATTATTATTATTATTACTATTATTATTATTATTATTTTATTTATTTTATTACTTTTACTATTATTTTATATATATTTATTACCATTATTTATTTATTATTATTAGTAACATATTGTTATTTTTATTATTATTATTTTTATTATTATAATGGCACTATATTAACTAGTTTTGTACTATTATTACATTCATCACTTCTGTTATTACTATTGTTCCTAATTTTCTTTATGCTTGCTATATTTTAGGTATTAATATATGTTATTAGGGTTACTATATTGCTATTTTCATATTGCATGTTATTATTTTTTAAGTTTTAGGTGCCCAAATTCATTTTATTCAAAGATTTATCCTCGATTGTTTTCAAAATAAAGGCAATGTTCGATATTTAGGATCCACGGGAGGATTGTGCCCTAACTTACTGGGTTCCAATTTTCCTCGTTGAATCTAAATAACCGAGTACCCTTCTCAAATTTAATTGTATGAGGTTCGAATAAAAAACCTATTCTTAAAAATTTGAGATGTTACACCCTAACTCACTGGGTGTGGCGTTGCGTTATATTGAGGATAATGATTTCCAAAATCAAGGCAATATTCGGTATTTGGGAGTTCTGAGAGAATGCGTTCTAACTTACTGAGCATCAATTTTTCACAAGGCTCGGATGACCAAATACCCTTTTCTTGAACCTCCTTACATGAATTGTAAAATCGAAGACCAACTTAATTCTGAAGGTCTGAAATGTCAGACCCTAACTTACTAGGTATGGCATTCTTTCCTTCGAAATGAGTAAGTCTTGACATTTTATTCGAATAATCCCGATTTTCTTTCAAATAAAAGGATCGTACTCTAAAATCTTTTCAATTTTCGACATCAAGACATCAACTAATCAAATAGGTACCAATTTCTAGGCGTTACTAGGGTGTTAATCCTTCCTCGTACGTAACCGACTCCTGAGCCCATTTTCTCAAACTTAGCAGACCAGAAAGAATTATTGTTTTAATAGGCCTAGATGTTTTATTAAAACGATTGATTTTAAGGTGGCCCAATCTCACCTTGGAAAAGATTGGTGGCAACACCATTTACATTTTTAAAGTCGACTCCACATTTTTCAAATTTAAAATGGTTTCAACAGCTTGGCGACTCCACTGGGGACCATAAGAGAGTCAAGCTGCAAAATTGATTATTTTTTGTCCTTTTGTCGAAAATTTAAAATTTAGTTTTTAACATACGATCATTTTACTGCATTCGTTTTGGTTCAAGTCCCATAGAATACTTTTGCATTGCATTACATGACCGTTGTGGTCACACCTTTTAAGTGGGAGTGAGAAACTATTTCCTTCGTGAGGTTTTCACCTCCGTGCAGGATAGTGGATCACTTTTGGGATACATCTGTACCTATGTCTTCGTGAGGTTTTCACCTCCGTGCAGCCATAGGGAAATGTATTCCCCTGAACTGAACTCGATCCATATGAGCCTATAATGGGTAAGGATTGAGGAATCTACTAGTTCAGGTACCCTTTTCTCTAGAACCAAACCACATATAGAGAGACTTAGGAGCCCACCTTAGGTAGAGCCACGTCCAAATTTAGTGGTCACCCGAATAGGTGCTTCATTTGTTTTTTTTTTTTTTGCTTCTGTACTAATGTGTTTTGTTTTTGCTTTGTTTATGACTACATTGCATTACATCATTATAGAAATAAGGTGTTGATTCATATTCGATTGCTAAATAGAGCAGTTTGTCATGAGAAAATGGATTTCTTGATAAAGTGGATTATAATACGGTTGTCTGAATATGGTCCAAGTAAGCACAAAGAAAGCTGATAGTTAATGAAGAAAAAAAGACTTTGCCGAGGATTTAAGCTGATGAAGATTGTTTGAAAGCCACCGCATCCCGACTTTCTTAAAGAAGCTAATGAAAATTACAAGAATAAGTGGGTATTAGGTCATGGCCCGAATCAAGCAAAAAGGAGCTAGTGGAGGCATCTATTGGAAGTTTGCAAGATTTGACTTCTACGAAGAAAGAAAATTGGTGTCTTCGCCTTGAACATGAGGGCAGGGCCACATATGTAATCCATTTTATGTAAAGGAATTTATTTTCTAGAAAAGTTGTTCCAATAGAATTGAATTCAGAATCAATGCCTTTCTTTCTTTTGCATTCATTCCATGCATTTGCATTCCATGCATTTGCATTACATTGCATCATTGCATCATTTGCATTTTATTTTCATAAAAGGACCTTAGTTAATTGAAATCATTTCAGTTAATCTGGAAACCGATAAAACTTACCAACCAAGCATCGTTACGGTACCCGTGCTAAGACAAAAGATATGGAACAAAGATTGGAAAGACTTAAACAACTTCAAAGAGAGATGTATGACCAGTTACAAATGCAAATGCAAGAACAACTGATGAGGATACGACATGATATGAGAAACCAAGTGCTAGAGTCTCAAAGGAATATGATGAACCAATTGTCCCAATTATTGACTAAAGGGTTAGAAAAGAGGGAAAGCTCCATGATTAGTGCTGGGGTGGACAATGAGGAGCCTCTCTACCCTCCGAGTTTCACTCCGACAAATGCACAGGCATGTTCGCAAGGTCTACCAATTATTAGAGCTCAGCAAAATCAGGCCAGTACCTCAGCACCAATGAATTATTTGATAGGCTCAGACTCCAATCCGGGGGGTAATCCAACTACCTTTGTAGTCCCTGATTTGAACAAAATAGGAAAAGCAAAGATGGAATTGCCAAAACAACTCGAGGATCAGTATCGGTGGTTGGAGGAAAAATTCAAGGTGATGAAAAATACTGATGATTATTGTAGAATTGACGCTAGGGACCTGAGCTTGGTTCCAGACGTAATACTTCCCTACAAGTTCAAAATGCCTGAATTTGAAAAGTATAACGGGACTAGCTATTCAAAAGCTCACATCACCATGTTTTGTAGACGAATGACTGGGTATGTCAATAATAACCAATTACTGGTTCACTGTTTCCAAGAGAGTCTAGTTGGCGCAGCATCCAAATGGTACAACCAATTGAGCCGTACCCAGATCAATTCATGGAAAGATCTAGCACAAGCTTTCATGAAACAATATAGTTATGTGACAGATATGACTCTTGATAGGATTACTTTACAAAGCTAGAAAAGAAACCAAATGAGAGTTTTCGGCAATACGTCCAAAGGTGGAGGGAAGTTGCCATACAAGTTCAACCACCTCTCTTAGAAAAAGAGACTACCATGCTTTTCATCAATATTGTTAAAGCCCCGTTTATTAACCCTATGTTGGGAAGCACTACTCTGAGCTTTTCAGATACGGTAATGTCTGGTGAATTGATTGAAAATGCAATAAGGAGCAGGAAGATAGATGCGGGAGAAAGCACCAAGAGGTCAACCTAAAAGAGAAATGTAAATGAAGTGAACATCGTGAGCATGCCTTCCAAATTGGTCAATGTAGGCTAGCCAAGGTTTGCAACCACTAGCGATCTATCCCAATGACATATCCCTGAATCTGAATGATATTTCTCAAGAGGGAACCGAGAAATGAAAATTTCCAAACCCTTATGTACTTGGGAGTGTTTTGAATAATGGGTTTGTGAAAGAGATCCCTGTATTTTTAGAGCTAATCTAAAGTAATGTTCAAAATATGCTTATTGCTTAAAGCCTAGGGGCAATAAGAACCCTTTTGTGAAATAAGTTTATGTTCAAAGCCTTTATTTCAATCAAAATGCATCTTTTTGAGTAAATGTTCTTTCATTCGTGACATATTATTTTATTCATTGGGCTCTCTTTTGAATATGTTTTATTTTTCATTCATGATCATGCCATATCCATAACATCCTTAGAATCATTTTTTCTTTGGAAATATGCCTTTGTACCTGCAATAGGTCCCTAGATATCAACGACAGGAGCAACACTGTAACTGACTCCCTTTTGGGGTGAGATATGTGTTTAAACGGATCTCAGGACTTTAAAGATGATAGAGATTGTAGCTTATCTCTTGATTTTGTTAAGGATGGTAAAATATGAAAAATAGACCTTACTTTACGAAGAGTCAATGGACATTGTGAGCAGGAGGCAAAGATTGGAGTCTGGAGTCATCGTAAAGACAAAGCGAATCGTCGTTGAGTTATTCCAAGAATTCAAAGATGTTTTCTCATAACCATATCAAGATATGCCTGGAGATGCAAAAAATATCTATATGGGTGTCAGAAGGACATATGTTAATGGCTTCACGGTAGCCACACTAATCATGAGGTTTGGGTACTATTGAGACAAGATCCATGTGCCTCATTTATTTCTTCACAGACTTTCTCTATGTGGGGCATGGATGTTATCAGGTCATTCTCGACTAATGTACATTGATTCATCTTGGCAGTCGTCGATTACTTCAAGAGGAGGGTAAAGGTTACTTCATATGCCAATGTTACAAAGTCATCAAACCCCCTAAAAAAACAAAGTGAAAGGCGACCGAGACTTATAAAGATTGACGTAAATAAGTTATAATTTACCCTCTTTGTTTATTGAATGTCGACCAGGACTCGTTGGGGCAACATATTGCTCATTGATTTATGGGATAAAAACGGTATTGAAATCGAGATTCCTTCTCTCCCAGCTTTGATTGGGTCGAGAACTGGATGAAACAGAAGGATTCAATGAACTTAATTAAAGAGAAGAGGGTGAAAGTTACCCGTCATGGTCAAAATATACCAAAAATGAATGATGCTAGCTTACGACAGAAAGGTTCGTCCTAAAAAACTCCGCGAGGGGGACCTGACATTGAAGATTTCTATACAAAAAGACTTCATAGGAAAGTGGATCCCAAATTGGGAAGGGCTTTATGTAGTAAAAAAAGCCTTTCCTGGAGGAGCATTAATATTGACCGAGACTGATGGCAATAACCTGCCCAATCCGGTGAACTCAAATTTAGTCACAGTTAACAGTTTCAAAAAAAGGGAAAATACAAAAAAAAAGAAAAAGAAACAGGAGAGGCCAAGGCGAAAACCCGCAAAGGGCGCCTTGAGACCTTAAAAAAAATCAAAAAGAATAAAAAAAGGAACACAAAAAAAAGAAAAGAAAAGAAACAGGAGAGGCCAAGGTGAAAACTCGCAAAGGGCGCATTCAGACCAAAAGGGATTTGATTTGAAAACCCAAAAAGGGCGACTCGAATTTGGATCAAAGTGGGACATACAGTAGTCGTGCTATGCTTAAATTAACAATGAAGAAGTATGCTACGTTTGGGGGCATCGACAAAGTGCTCTGGATCCCTTTAATACAGATTGAGCTCAAAGTGGTCCTCAAGAAGTTGGTACAGAGAAGCTCAAGCTGCGATATCTGGGGCATCTAGTTTTTAGTTTACCCATTTTTGGATTTGATATCTTTGAATGTCTTATTCTTTTCAAGATACATCCCAATAAATTTCCTTCTTAATTGCATTTTGCCATCATTGGTTAACTTACTTGCTTCGAGCTATGTTTCTAGTCCATTGTTATGATATTTTTCAAGTATTATGCATTTAAATAATGATTAATGGACTAATAACACTTTCATAAAAGGAGTTTCACATATTACTCTATAAGTTTCTAAATAATACAGGAGCCTGAAACGGGACTATTGTTTAAAACTCACCAAGCTTAAGGGTTGGAAATATTTAAGTCCAAATTGAAATTATCTCATTAGGTTTTCTGTCAAAGGCATTGGTTGAGCAAAAAGGAAATTACATTGGTGTTATAATCCCGACAAAGATTGTAAAGAGGATTATTCTCGAGAAAAAGAAAATGGTATTCTGTATTCATGTAGATATCAGGCATATACATCTGTTCATTACACCCAGGGAATGGTATAACAAATTAAATTGATTGAAGATGATGAAAATACTATACCTCTGAGTTGCAGCAGGATGGATAGGAAAAATCAAATGATTACTCCCCTGAAGTTACAGTGGGAAGTATAAACTTTATGTCTCATAAGGTATAGTGGGAGAGACTTTGAAACTACAGTGGGGCAAGCCAGTTGAGCAAAATCAGTTGTTTCTCTGGGTTTTCGTTGGAAATGCTAGTTGAGCAAAAAGGCAGCGTAATACGACAATGATAAAACTCTGATGAATAATGAATGATGATACTTTAAGCTTTTAAAAAAAATAATCATTCTCATGACATTTTTACATTCATATAATTCATAGCGCATTTGATTAGGGGCATCTAATTTATTTTGATCATAGCATCTTAATCATTTGGCATAAACATAGGCATATGAGACCAAGTCCATAAGGCATGTTCCCCAAAAGACAGTGTAGCTACATCGGTGAAGATTCAGGTCTTGTCTTTCTAAAGTTGCAGGAAGCAGGCCGAAGATTTCAGATCTTATCTCCATGTATCGGCTATGGAGCAGATCAAAAATGGCGAGTCTTAACTCCATGTATCGGCTATGGAGCAGATTTTAGCCATTAGCCTTATCTCTCTAAAGTTACAGAGAGCAGGTTGAAGATACAGGTATTATCTTTCTGAAGTTGCAGGAAGCAGACCAAAATTTACAGATCTTATCTCCATATATCAGCTATGGAGCAGATCAACAATGGAGAGTCTTAACTCCATGTATCGGCTATGGAGCAGATTTTAGCCATTAGCCTTATCTCTCTAAAGTTACAGAGAGCAGGTTGAAGATACAGGTATTATCTTTCTGAAGTTGCAGGAAGCAGACCAAAATTTACAGATCTTATCTCCATATATCAGCTATGGAGCAGATCAAAAATGGCGAGTCCTATCTCCATGTATCGGCTATGGAGCAGATTTTAGCCATCAGCCTTATTTCTCTGAAGTTGCAGAGAGCAGGTTGAAGATACAGGTCTTATCTTTTTGAAGTTGCAGGAAGCAGACTAAAATTTATAGATCTTATCTCTATATATCGACTATGGAGCAGATAAAAAATGGCGAGTCTTATCTTCATGTATCGGCTATGGAGCAGATTTTAGCCATCAGCCTTATCTCTCTGAAGTTGCAGAGAGCAGGTTGAAGATACAGGTCTTATCTTTCTGAAGTTGCAGGAAGCAGACCGAAGATTTCGAATCTTATCTCCATGTATTGGCTATGGAGTAGATCGAAGATAGCGAGTCTCATCTCCATGTATCGGCAATGGAGCAGATTTTAACCACCACCCTTATCTTCACTGAGCAGGAGTGAAGCAGGCTATATACTAGATCTTATCTTCACTGAGCAGGAGTGAAGCAGATCAAATTTTGCCAAGTCTTATCTCCATGTATCGGCAATAGAGCAGATTTCAGCCACCAGCCTTATCTTCACTGAGCCGGAGTGGAGTAGGCTAAATACTAGATCTTATCTTCGCTAAGCAGGAGCGGAGTAGATCAAATTTTGGTGAATCTTATCTCCATGTATCGGCAATGGAGCAGATTTAGCCACCAGCCTTATCTTCACTGAGCAGGAGTGGAGCAGGCTATATACTAGATCTTATCTACGCTGAGCAGGAGCAGAGCAGATCAAATTTTGATGAATCATATCTCCATGTATCGGCAATGGAGCAGGTTCCAATCATCAGCCTTATCTTCACTGAGCAGGAGTGGAGCAGGCTAAACATACCAGATCTTATCTTTACTGAACAGGAGTAAAGCAGATCAAATTACAGCAGATCACATCTCCGTGAATCAGCAATGGAGCGTTTTGAAGCAATAAGGTGCGGTGGGTTACGGCAAAGAAGACAAGACTCAGCCACCCCAGGCAAATTTGGCCCTTCTAAAATCTTTGCTCTATTCTCGTTACACGACAATGAGCAAAGAGGGGCAGTTGTAGGACCAAATTTATGCCCGGGACCAATAAGCAGAGCCCAGAACACCAACCATCCAATTAGCACCCACTAAACTGACCACTAACTCCTAAACTACCCCACTAACTCCATCACCCCACTAAGCCACCCCACTAACTCCATCACCCTACTAAGCTACCCCACTAACTCCATTACCCTACTTGCCACCATGGAAGGAGGCAATCAGTTGTAAAATTTGGCTATAAAAGCCATTCAAAACTATTGTAAAGGGGGGTTGGTTTTTGGAGATTAATCAAAGATCAAAGCAAAAGAGGTTTTCTTTTTTGTCTATTCTCGTTTTAAGTTTTTTGTTTGTCTATTTTTTCATTTCAATTTTATTTTACTTTTTTATACGAAAGTAAAAATAAAGGGAAGAAGCTTACCCATTTTAAAATTACCGAAAAAGGGTTTTTTGAGGTTCGGCTGCCGTGTACGGTGGCGCCGATAGTGGCTCATGGGGGTCTGATGACCGGAGCAAGGTCGGACTGATGGCTGGATTTAGATGGGAGGGGGAGAGTATTATTATTATTATTATTATATTATTATTTTATTTTATTACTTTTACTATTATTTTATATATATTTATTACCATTATTTATTTATTATTATTAGTAATATATTGTTATTTTTATTATTTTTATTTTTATTATTATAATGGCACTATATTAACTAGTTTTGTACTGTTATTACATTCATCACTTCTGTTGTTACTATTGTTCTTAATTTTCTTTATGCTTGCTATATTTTAGGTATTAATATATGTTATTAGGGTTACTATATTGCTATTTTCATATTGCATGTTATCATTTTTTAAGTTTCAGCTGCCCAATTTCATTTTATTCAAAGATTTATCCTCGATTGTTTTCAAAATAAAGGCAATGTTCGATATTTAGGATCCACGGGAGGATTGTGCCCTAACTTACTGGGTTCCAATTTTACTCGTTGAATCTAAATAACCGAGTACCCTTCTCAAATTTAATTCTATGAGGTTCGAATAAAAAACCTATTCTTAAAAATTCGAGATGTTACACCCTAACTCACTGGGTGTGGGATTGCGTTATATTGAGGATAATGATTTCCAAAATCAAGGCAATATTCGGTATTTGGGAGTTCTGAGAGATTGCGTTCTAACTTACTAAGCATCAAATTTTCACAAGGCTCGGATGATCGAATACCCTTCTCTTGACCCTCCTTGCATGAATTTTAAAACCGAAGACCAACTTAATTCTGAAGGTCTGAAATGTTGGACCCTAACTTACTGGGTATGGCATTCTTTCCTTCGAAATGAGTAAGTTTTTACATTTTATTCGAATAATCCCGATTTTTTTTTCAAATAAAAGGATCGTACTCTAAAATCTTTTCAAATTTCAACATCAAGACATCAACTAATCAAATAGGTACCAATTTCTAGGTGTTACGAGGGTGCTAATCCTTCCTCGTACGTAACTGACTCCCGAGCCCATTTTCTCAAACTTAGCAGACCAAAAAGAATTATTGTTTTAATAGGCCTAGATGTTTTATTAATACGATTGATTTTAAGGTGGCCCAATCTCACCTTGGAAAAGATTGGTGGCGACACCATTTACATTTTTAAAGTCGACTCCACTTTTTTCAAATTTAAAATGGTTTCGACAGCTATTTCATACCTTTAGCTTATAGAACACAACTTTTGTACTTTACGCGATTTAGTCGTTTTTGCTTAATTAACTATCGAAATAATAAATTTTTTCAATGAAACTTTAATACCATCTTATTGTCACTACGTAAATATTTATAAAAATATTTATGAATCGGTTTATAGAAACAAGGTCTCGATACCTCATTTTCTAAACCCACTTGACCTCAGGGTCATACCACTTGAACTTAATAAATCACTTATAAAACAAAAATCACAATATAAAAAACATTTTTAAAATCCCAATTAACTCATAAATATTAAATATAATATTTACAAACCTACTCATCTGATTTGGTGGCCTCGAAACCACTGTTTTGATTAACCCTAAAAATAAGCTATTACAACTAATATCTATGGTTTCGAGGGAATGAGTCACTTGGAATTTCATTCAAGCTGAATTTCAGAAGAAATACATCAGTCAGAGGTTTATCGATTAGAAATATAAAGAGTTTCTTGAGCTTAAATAAGACCGTATGTCTGTTATAGTATACGAGCGAGAATTTGTGAGACTGAGTCAATATGCTATAGAATGTGTTTCGACTAAAGCTATAATGTGCAAGAGATTCGAGGATGGATTGAATGAAGATATCTATTTGTTAGTTAGGATTCTTGAGATCAAAGAATTTGTTGTGCTTGTTGAACGAGCCTATAAAGCTGAAGAGCTCAGAAAAGAGAAAACAAAATCTGATGTTAAAGCTAGAGATATGAGAAAGAGATCTGCAAGTAAATCATTTCAATTTGCATCGAAAAAGTTTTGAGATGATTATAGCCATTCAAAGGTTAATGTAGGACATCCAAGTAGAGATCGTGCTAGATCGCATTCGAGCTTTAGAGCTCCAGTTACTTTCATTGCTGGTGTTGGAAATGTCAAATCTGATCGTCCTGAATGCAAACACTGTGGTAAAAGACATCTCGTTAATTGTAGACTATATGATCAGGCTTGTTTCAAATACGGATCATTAGATCATTTTATCCGAGATCGTCTTGAGTCTGTTGAGCAAGAGATTGTACAAAATTAGAGACCGAGTAACACTTCAGCTAGAGGTAAACCTCCCAAAAATATGGGAAATGTGAGTGGTAGTCAAAGAGGGACTAAAGACACTGTTGTTAAATCTGAGGCTCGTGCATTTGCAGAGCCTATGCCATTCGAGCTAGTGAGGAAGCTTCGTCACCAGATGTGATTACAGGTACATTTACTCTTTATGATACTTCTGTGATTGCTTTGATAGATCCTGGATCAACATATTCATATATATGCAAGAATTTATTATCCAGTAAGACTTTGCATGTAGAGTGTACTGAATTTCTGATTAGAGTATCGAATCCCCTAGACAGATGTGTTTTGGTTGATAAAGTCTGCAAGAAATGCCCATTAATTTTTTGAGACATTTGTTTTCCGGCTGAAATGATGTTATTACCTTTCGATGAGTTTGATATAATTCTGGGTATGGATTGGTTAACTTTACATTATGTTGTTGTGAATTGCATTGAAAAACTATTGATTTGAGATGCAAGAATGATGAAATAGTTCGAATTGAATCTAGTAATTTGAATGGATTGCCTGCTGTGATATCTTCGATGAAAGCTTTGAGTATTGTGAGAAAAGGTTGTGAAGCTTACTTTGCCTATATGATTGATTCGAAAGTTTCAGAAAAGAAAATTGAATCAGTGCCTGTTGTATGTGAATTCCCTAGTGTGTTTCCTAAAGAACTTCCAGGATTACCTCTGATACGAGAAGTTGAATTTGGCATTGAATTAGTACCTGGAACTACTCCTATTTCAGTAGCTCCGTATAGAATGGCTCTGACTGAGTTAAAAGAATTAAAGTCTTAGTTGCAAGAGTTCACTGATAAAAGAATTAAAGGCTTTTCTATGATTGCAAATTCATTAACGAAACTACTTTAGAAAGATGTGAAGTTCGAATGGTCCATTTAATGCCCTGATTTTCAGGATTTTTTTAGGTTTCTGTGATTTTTGGTAAATTTTGGAATTTTGGTGTTCTGAATATTTGGAATTGTGTTTAAATGTTTTAGTAGGTCTTTAGAAGGCCCAAGCCTAGGTTAAACATGGTAAAATATCAAGGTTGGATTTTAAGTGAATAGGAGACTGGGTTAAGTGGGCTTTAAGAAGAACTTCGTAATTCATGGCACAAATAAGGCTTTGGTAAAGTGGTAAGGTGGCGCCACTAGATTCCTAAAAAAATGGAGCATGGGAAGGAATTGAAGGTCCAAGGTTCGAGTTGCAAGGTAGGCATGTGTTACTTTTTAATTTTGGACATGTTCTAGGCACATGATCACTCAAGAGAATTTCAGCAAGGGCCTTAGGGAGGTTGGGCCGATTGCTTTAGTTGATATTAGGGTTAGGTTCTTTTCCTTTTCTGTCTTGGAGGATTAGGGTTAGCCACCTGAAAGTTTTCATTCATTTATTCTGAGTTCTCACAAAAGCCGAAAACGCAAGTTCCTTTTCTTGATGCCAAATTTTCTCCCTCTCTTTTTCTCCATTTTCTTTCTTTCCTTATGCTTCTTCTATTAGCCGAAACCTTCTGATCACCCTACTCACCTTCTCTGTCAATCCCATCGTCCACAAAACCTCCATAGCCGATTGCCACAAAAGCCGAATCCCGAAACTCACTACTTGTGCCAATTTCTCCAAAGCCAAAATCCTTCGGTATTTTTGTTCCTCTTAATCAACATTCATCTTCTCTAAACCCTTGGTATCGATCGGCAACATTATTCCAAGGTTATAGCCTCAAATCATCATCTTCTTCACCACTTAAGAAGCCGAAATACCATAAGACTTAGGGGCTTATAGCTGAAACTTCAGATCTCCTGGATTCGGGTTCTGCCATTGTTTAGAGGATAGATCTACATCAGATCTGCATAGAACTCAAAGAGGAATAAGTGGTAAGTGCTCATTACTTCAGATCTAGTCTTATTTCTTTCAAGTTAGAAAAAGCCGAAGTCCTTAAAGGTTAGGGATGCTGTCGAGTTGGGCTTGTAGCTCTAAGGGATGTTATAATTGTTTTATTTTGATAATAGTGTGATCTAGAGGCTGCTGATCGAAGGCTTGGACAAGTGGAACGACTGGATCTAAACCTAGTCGTTAATTTCGGCAAAGGTAGGATCGCTAGTGCCTAAGGTGCTTTTGGCCGATTATGGTAAGGGGTTAATACGTAGTTCATTTTTTATAGTTAGATTAACGTGTTATTAATCCAATCGTAGGCAGTTTGTGTGTGTGGATCTCGTCAGCATGTCGTCCAAACAGGTGTGTAACTGACACCCTTTCATAGTCTAGATCTGCAAAAGCCGAAAAGCCGAAATACCGAAAAACCAATATTTTATGGACTTGCGAGTGTGAAAATGCTCGTGAGGTAAATCGATTAACATTTTTGGTAAACTACAATGTTTAGACTGCAGAGTGTATGATTTCTGTGCCTTCGATATTTTTGGGTTTTATGGGCCAAAATTGGGATAGTGGGCCAACAGGCCCAATTCGGTAAGAACCCTTGGTAAGTGTTTCTGTTAGTACGTGAAAGGTGGGAATATGCATGAAAACCCTTAAAACTAATAAATTACTGAAATACCTTTATAGGTGGACAATTTACAGATTTACCCCTAAGAGTAAAATTACTGATTTACCTCTAGGGTTAAGGTTGACCTGAATGCATTTTGACTACTATTATTTACTGCATGCCATGTTATTATTATTATTTGATGCATGGGAGTGGGATATTGACATAGGAAGTGCTGAAAGTGGCTTGTCCTGTAATGCCCCGCACCCGAGACCGTTGCTGGAGTCGAACACTAGGTGTTAACGAACTTAATTCATTTATTTACACAGTTCAATTTAAAATTTCCAGACAAGCTGGCTAACTGCATCATTGTCACTTTAAAAATCATATCTCAAGTTCCAAAACTCGAAAACTGACTCCGTAAATTTTCCCTAAAACTAGACTCATATATCCATCTACATATTGTTTTCTAGAATTTTTGGTCAGGCCAATTAGTACATTTGATTAGTTCAAGTCTCCCCTATTTCAGGGTTTGACTACTCTGACCTTCATGCATTACAACTTAGATATCTACCTGTACAGGGCTTCAATACATATGCCGTTTGTTTCTAATGAAACTAGACACAAAAATGAATCTTTACATATAAATAATGACTTCTAATTATTTCTGGTTAATTTATGGTAAATTTCCAAAGTCAGAATAGGGGATCCAGTAACCGTTCTATCCCTATTTCACGAAAACTTAAACATCTTTATGGTAAATTTCCAAAGTCAGAATAGGGGCTCATATGGTCATTTAGCTTCTTCCATATAAAAATAGACTCATCAAGGTTCAATTAAATAATTTATTCATTATTTAATTACATTTCTACTATTTTTAGTGAATTTTCAAACTCACATCACTGCTGCTGTCAGCATTTATTTTAAGGTAAATTTCACCTATTTCATAGTTTCCATGATTCAACTAGCCATTTGACATACATAGCAATAAATATGATCGTGATTAACCATTCCAATGGCTAATCATTGCCAAGCATTTCCACACCTCTCAATAACCATATATATACAAAATGATTTTAATACTATGCTCAAAATATTTAAGCCATTTTCGCATGGCTATCCGAATATATACACATTACCAAAGGTACTTGATTAACAACAAAGGTTAGTCCTATACATGCCATTATCAACGTTTAACTAAAAGAGTACCAAAAGGGCTTAGATAGTGTGGACGACTTCGAATTAGACAATCCCGAGTCCGATAGCTGACGAACAAAAATCTATAAAACAGAGAATTAAAGAAACGGAATAAGCATTTAATGCTTAGTAAGTTTTGAGTAACGAAATTATTTACGACTAAAGTATAGCGTTCATATGACTAAATGAATAATTTCATATATGCACATTCTCAAAATTATAATTTCTTCACGCTTCAACCAATATATTCATACACAGGGTATCAAACCTAACTAGAGGCCGGAAGCTCGTTAATCAATTGAGAGAGTACTATTTGAAAGGAATCAACCTTTCCGATGCATATACGAAACATACCTTATCGTTTGTATTTTATGAGCGTATTAATTGAAATTATTACAACAAGATCGCTCGCTTCCAAACCCAAGTATCTTCGGGATTTAGCCGGATATAGCAACTCGCACAAATGCCTTCGGGTCTTAGCCCGGATATAGTCACTAGCATGAATGCCTTCGGGACTTAGCCCGGATATAGTCACTAGCACAAATGCCTTCGGGACTTAGCCCGGGTATAGCAACTACTCGCACAAATGCCTTCGGGACTTAGCCCAGATATAGTAACTTGCACAAATGCCCTCGGGACCTAGCCCGGATATCATCCGAATAATCAAGCACATATACTAATAAATCATGACACATCCATATTTCATTATCATAACTAGAATTCAAACACAAGGCGCTTATCAACCATTACCATTTTCGGCTCAATAGCCACATACAAAGAGCATGATTTTGATTTGCTTTATAACATGATCTCTATACACATTCGGCTACCCGTCATAGGTATAAACTAATCACCTCAATATACAATTCAAGTAGAATCATTATATCACCGTTTATTTGTTATGCTTATATGTCATGACTTAATCAAATCATAAACTAAGTTTCATTACTAGAAAACTTACCTCGGGTGTTGTCAAACGATTTCAACGGCTATTCGATCACTTTTTCCTTTCCCTTATCCAACTTTGATCCTCTAAGCTCTTGAGCTAAATCAAACAATTTACTTCCCAATCAAACACAATCATACGGCATCCATATACATTTTAGAACCATTCTTAACATATTTACTACTCATTTACAAACAAAATACTCATATCACATTTATAAAACTACAAGCCGAATATACCTATGTGTGACCATCCCAATTTAATCGATTTCTTGTTTTATGCACTACCACATATTCACACATATATATATTATGCCATTTACTCATAAACCCCATTATGCCGAATATTCATTAACCAATAGTCACACACACTACTTATGTACAAAAATTTATCCACCCTAGCCTATAGCTCATTCGGCCATTCATCACTCAACCAAACAAAATTTCATAGCAAACTCCTATGACCAAGCACACACATATACTTACATCCCAATACTCATAACATTCAAAATCACATTTTAAGTAAATTATCTTAAACAATGCCGAATCCTTAAGTGATTAAACATCAAATTTTTACTCAATTCCCAAACCTATAAACAACATTTATTCATGACATCAAGCATCTTCATTTCGGCTATTACACATATATACACTAGCAATCAAATACTAACATTTGCACTTCACCTTAATAGCTAGCTTAGCAAACCTTAATTTAACATATAATTGTTCATAACACAATTAAAGCATCCTCTCCATTCCATCAATTCAAAACACATACATTGCCCAATAATATCCAAAATCATATTCGGCCTTAGTACTCAACTTGCTAGCCGATTTTTCTCCATCTAGCAACTAATGCACATATGTGCTCATTTGTTAGACTCTACTTCACCTAACTACCAATTTTTTTCTTTTCATCCAAATAACATGAACAAAAACCATTTCTTGAACATTTTCTCTTAACCGATTACTCATGTTACCAACAAGATTCAAAATTTGGACATGGGCTAAGCAAGGAGCTTAATGACTAACTCAAAAAAAATGCTAGAAATCCAAGAATCATCCTTGAAGTTACCTTGATTTAGCTAACCACCATCGTTGAATTTTTTCCAAGTTTGTTCTCTCCTAGTCACGGCAATGAGGAGCAAAGATGAAGACTTTGGTTTCTCCTCCCATTTACCACATGTTTTATTATTCTTAATTCCTTATTTTATTTTGTAAACTAATAATGCTAATAGAAAATACATATTATCATCAATGACCCATACCATGGCCGGCCACTACTTATTATAAATGGAAATTTGACATGCAAACCCATCATTTTTATAACAAGCATTAATATGTCCTTATAGATTAACCTATCACCTTTTAAAAGTGTCACACATAAGACCTATTAATTAAATTCACATGCAATCGACTAAATCGAAGCTTAAAACTTTCACACATTCATATTCACATATTTTAGACAATAAATATCATATTCAAATACTTTAGTGACTCGGTTTAGCGGTCCCGAAACCACTTTCCGACTAGGGTCAATTTAGGGCTGTCACAACTCTCCCCCACTTAAGAAATTTTCGTCCCCGAAAATCTTACTGGTAAATAGGTTTGGGTATCATTCTTTCATAGAGTTCTTGGTTTCCCAAGTAGCTTCTTCGATCCCGTGTTTTAGCCATAACACCTTTACTAACGGAGCCCTCTTGTTTCGCAACTCTTTCACTTCATGAGCTAGGATGCAAATCGGTTCTTCTTCATAACTCATATCGGCTTGAATTTCAACCTCGGAGGGATTTATTATGTGCGAAGGATCAGATCTGTAACGTCGAAGCATTGAGACATGAAAAACGTTGTGAATCTTCTCGAGGTCAGGGGGTAAAATCAATCTATATGCCACTGGGCCAACTCGTTCGGATATTTCATATGGCCCTATGAACCTCGGACTCAGTTTGCCCTTACAACCAAATCTGAGTATCTTTTTCCAAGGTGAAACTTTAAGAACCACTTTGTATCCCACCTGATACTCAATATCTCTTCGTTTTAAATCCGCGTACGACTTCTGATGATCTGATGCTGCCTTCAGACTTTCACAAATTATTTTACTTTCTGCTCAGCATCTTTAATCAAATCAACTCCGAAAATTTTACTTTCACTGAGCTCGGTCCAAAACAATGGTGTACGGCATTTACGACCATACAAAGCCTCGTAAGGCACCATCTTAGTACTTGATTGAAAACTATTGTTGTAAGCGAATTCAATCAAAGGTAAATACCGCTCCCATGAACCACTAAACTCAAGGATGCAACATCTCAACATATCCTCAAGTATCTGAATTATCCGCTCGGATTGACCATCAGTTTGTGGATGAAAAGCAGTGCTAAAATGCAACTTGGTACCCAAAGATTCTTGCAATTTCTTCCAAAATCGCGAGGTGAACCTCGGATCTCTATCCGACACAATAGAAATAGGTACCCCGTGTAATCTTACAATCTGAGGAACATACAATTCAGCTAGTTTATCCAATGAAAAATCCGTACGTACGGGGATAAAGTGAGCCGACTTAGTCAGTCTATCAACAACAACCCAAATCGCATCTTTCTTACTTGCCGACAATGGCAACCCAGATACAAAATCCATCGTGACTCGATCCCATTTCCATTCAGGAATCATGATCGGCTGAAGTAAACCTGTAGGTACTTGATGTTCCGCTTTCACTTGTTGACATATTAAACACCTCGAAACAAAATTAGAAATGTCTCGTTTCATACCTTGCCACCAAAACTGACGTCTCAGATCGTTGTACATTTTCGTACTCCCCGGGTGAATTGACATTGGGCTACAATGAGCTTCATTCAGAATCATCGAAATAAGTTCTGAATTTCTAGGAACACACAAACGACTTCTGAACCTCAAACAATCGTCATCATCAATTTGGAACTCTGATTCCATATTCGAAACGCATTCAGCCCGTTTTGCAACCAATTCATCATCGACTTTCTGAGCTTCACGAATTTGGTGAATCAACAATGGTTTGGCCTTTAATTCTGCTACTAACACATTGTCGGATAAAACAGACAGGTGTACATTCATCGCTCGTAAAGCAAATAGTGATTTACGACTTAAAGCATCCGCAACCACATTAGCCTTTCCCGGGTGATAGTCAATGACAAGCTCATAATCTTTTAACAACTCGAGCCAACGTCTTTGTCGCAGATTCAAGTCTCTTTGAGTCATCAAATATTTGAGACTTTTGTGATCCGAATATACATGACACTTCTCACCAAATAAGTAATGTCGCCATATTTTCAAAGCGAATACGATGGCAGCTAGTTCGAGATCATGGGTTGGATAATTTTTCTCATGTGGCTTCAATTGTCTCGACGCATAAGCTACAACTCGACCTTCTTGCATCAATACACAACCCAACCCAAGTAAGGATGCGTCACTGTAAATGACAAACTCTTTGCTTGATTCAGGCCGCACTAGCACTAGAGCTTCAGTCAAGTAAGTTTTTAGTTGATCAAAACTTTTCTGACATTTTTCTGGCCATTCGAACTTAACATCTTTCTGAAGTAGCTTCGTCATTGGTGTGGCTATCATCGAGAAACCCTTTACAAACCGTCTGTAGTAACTAGTAAGTCCCAAAAAGCTCCGAACCTCAGTAATATTTCTCGGGGGCTTCCAGTTAAGTATGGCTGAAATTTTGCTCGGATCAACTCGAATACCCGATGCAGATACCACATGTCCCAAAAAGCTAACTTCTCTCAACCAGAACTCGCATTTACTGAACTTAGCATATAACTGCTTATCCCGTAAAACCTGCAACACTAACCCCAGGTGTTCAGCATGATCGGTTTCATTTCTCGAATAGACCAAAATATCATTAATAAACACAACTACAAACCGATCCAAAAACGATCTGAAGATCCGATTCATCAAATCCATAAATACCGCTGGGGCATTAGTGAGCCCAAACGGCATCACTAAGAACTCGTAGTGACCGTATCTCGTTCTGAAAGCAGTTTTGGGTATATCCGAATCTCGAATTCGCAACTGATAATAACCCGATCTCAAATCTATCTTTGGAAACACTGAGGCTCCCTTTAGTTGATCAAACAAATCATCGATACGCGGTAACGGATATTTATTCTTTATTGTCACTTTATTCAGCTGACGATAGTCGATGCACAACCTCATGGTTCCGTCCTTCTTTTTCACAAACAATACTGGTGCACCCCAAGGTGAAAAACTCGGTCGAGCAAAACCTCTATCTGTCAACTCTTGCAAATGAGTTTTCAGTTCTTTTAATTCCGTTGGTGCCATACGATACGGAGCTATCGAAATCGGTGTAGTCCCAGGTACAAGTTCGATGCCAAACTCTACCTCCCGAACAGGTGGTAACCCCGGTAATTCTTCGGGAAAAACATCCGGATATTCACAAACCACTGGTACCGATTCAAGTTTCTTTCCTGATTTTTCATTATCAAGCACATATGCAAGATACGCTTCACACCCCTTTCTCACATATTTTTGAGCTAACGTCGAGGATATTATTGTTGGCAATCCATTCAAGACAGTAGACTCAACTCGGATTATCTCATTATTTGCACACCTCAAATCAATAGTCTTGCTTTTGCAATTCACAACTGCATCATGCACGGTCAACCAATCCAAACCGAGAATAACATCAAATTCATCAAACGGTAAAAGCATCAAGTCCGCCGGAAAATGGGAACCTCGAATTACTAGGGGACATTTCTTACACACCTTATCAACAAGCACACAATGACCCAAGGGATTCGACACTCTAATAACGAACTCAGTAGACTCAACAGGTAAAGTCTTACTGGATGCTAAAGTCTCACATATATAAGAATGAGTAGAACCAGGGTCAATCAATGCAATCACATTAGTATCAAAGAGAGTGAATGTACCGGTAATAACATCAGGCGAAGAAGCATCCTCGCGTGCACGTATAGCATAAGCTCTGGCAGGAGCACGAGCCTCAGATCTGGTGGTAACATCTCTAGATCCTCTCTGACCGCCACTAGCATTCCCCGCATTTTTAGATGGTCTACCTCGAGCAGTAGTAGCACCCGGTTTCCCACTCTGATTTACATTCTATTCAGACAATCTCGGGCAATCTTTAATAAAGTGGTCAACTGATCCGTACTTGTAACAGGAGCGATCATGGAATCTACAACTCCCCGAATGCCATTTACCACAATACTGGCACTCTGTTCTGCCTCGACGATCATTTCCAACACTGGCGACCAAAGTAACTCGTGTACTCACAGGGGGTCGATCACGGTCTCGTCTAGAAAAGCCCGACGTGTCTCTAGATCGGCCTAAATCATCTCTAAATTTCTTCGATGATTGTTGAAAGGGCTTTCCCGAAGATCTCTTACGAAAATCCTTTGCTCCCATATCAGCTTTTCTTTTCTCCTTACTGAGCTCTTCGGCTTTGCAAGCTCGCTCGACAAGTACCACAAATTCTCTGATTTCTAAAATGCCAACATACAGCTTTATATCATCGTTCAGTCCATCTTCGAAACGTTTACACATCACAGCTTCTGAAGAAATGCATTCTCGCGCGTACCGGCTAAGCCTTACAAACTTTCGTTCATAATCAGTAACCGACATGGAACCTTGTTTAAGTTCAAGAAATTCTTTTCGTTTTTGATCAATGAATCTCTGGCTGATATACTTTTTTCAAAACTCGGTTTGGAAAAACTCCCAAGTTACTTGCTCTCTGGGCACAACAGAAATCAACGTATTCCACCAATAGTAGGCAGAATCATGTAGCAAGGAGATCGTACACTTTAGGCATTCATCGGGTGTGCAAGATAGTTCATCAAGTACCTGAATAGTGTTGTCCAACCAAAATTCAGCTTGCTCGGCATCGTCGCTGTCTGTAGCTTTAAATTCAGTAGCCCCGTGTTTTCGGATTCTATCAACTGGGGGCTTATTTAACCTTATCTGGTCAGTTACCGGAGGTATCGCAGGTTCAGGGGTTGTATTAGTCAGAAATGGGGGTTGTGGAACAGCCGTATTAGTTCGAATGTATTGGTTGAACCAATCATTCATTACGCTATAAAAAGCCTGTCTAGCTTCGTCATTCTGATTACTAGCAATAGGTTGAGAGTCCACCAGCGCTGTCCCTTGTGCGGGAGCAGGCGTTACACTCTCAAGATCATCAGCTACCGCTCGATTGGGATCGGGATCTATTACTATAAACAAATACATTTTTAACTGTCAGAAATCACCACACTATCAAATAGACACATAATGGCATGTATAGCTAGACCCGAACGTATTACGGTAGTCCTAGAATTGACTAAACCGTAGCTCTGATACCAATAAAATTGTAACACCCCGCACCCGAGACCGTTGCCGGAGTCGAACACGAGGTGTTAACGAACTTAATTCATTTATTTACACAGTTCATTTTAAAATTTCTAGACAAGCTGGCTAACTGCGTCAGTGTTACCTTAAAAATCATATCTCGAGTTCCAAAACTCAAAAACTGATTCCGTAAATTTTACCTGAAACTAGACTCATATATCCATCTACAGATTTTTTTCTAGAATTTTTGGTCGGGCCAATTAGTACAGTTTATTAGTTAAAGTCTCCCCTGTTTCAGGGTTCAACTACTCTGACCTTCACGCATTACGACTTAGATATCTCCCTGTACAAGGCTTCAATACATATGCCGTTTGTTTCTAATGAAACTAGACTCAAAAAGGAATCTGTACAAATAAAGCATGACTTCTAATTATTTCTGGTTAATTTATGGTAAATTTCCAAAGTCAGAACATGGGATCCAGTAACTGTTCTGGCCCTGTTTAACGAAAACTTAAACATCTCATAAAATACGGCTCATATGGTCATTTCGCTTCTTCCATATAAAAATAGACTCATTAAGGTTAGATTAAATAATTCCTTCATTATTTAATTACATTTCTACTATTTTTAGTCAATTTTCAAACTCACATCACTGCTGCTGTCAGCATCTATTTTAAGGTAAATTTCACCTATTTCATAGTTTCCATGATTCAACTAGCCATTTGACATACATAGCAATAAATATGATCGTGATTAACCATTCCAATGGCTAATCATTGCCAAGCATTTCCACACCTCTCAATAACCATATATAGACAAAATGATTTTAATACTATGCTCAAAATATTTAAGCCATTTTCGCATGGCTATCCGAATATATACACGTTACCAAAGGTACTTGATTAACAACAAAGGTTAGTCCTATACATGCCATTATCAACGTTTAACTAAAAGAGTACCTAAAGGGCTTAGATAGTGTGGACGACTTCGACTTCGACAATCCCGAGTCCGATAGCTGACGAACAAAAATCTATAAAACAGAGAATTAAAGAAACGGAATAAGCATTTAATGCTTAGTAAGTTTTGAGTAACGAAATTATTTACGACTAAAGTATAGCGTTCATATGACTAAATGAATAATTTCATATATGCACATTCTCAAAATCATAATTTCTTCACGCTTCAACCAATATATTCATACACAGGGTATCAAACCTAACTAGAGGCCGGAAGCTCGTTAATCAATTGAGCGAGTACTATTTGAAAGGAATCAACCTTTTCGATGCATATACGAAACATACCTTATCGTTTGTATTTTATGAGCGTATTAATTGAAATTATTACAGCAAGATCGCTCGCTTCCAAACCCAAGTATCGTCGGGATTTAGCCGGATATAGCAACTCACACAAATGCCTTCGGGTCTTAGCCCGGATATAGTCACTAGCATGAATGCCTTCGGGACTTAGCCCGGATATAGTCACTAGCACAAATGCCTTCGAGACTTAGCCCGGGTATAGCAACTACTCACACAAAAATGCCCTCGGGACTTAGCCCGGATATCATCCGAATAATCAAGCACATATACCAATAAATCATGACACATCCATATTTCATTATCATAACTAGAATTCAAACACAAGACGCTTATCAACCATTACCATTTTCGGCTCAATAGCCACATACAAAGAGCATGATTTTGATTTGCTTTATAACATGATCTCTATACACATTCGGCTACCCGTCATAGGTATAAACTAATCACCTCAATATACAATTCAAGTAGAATCATTATATCACTATTTATTTGTTATGCTTATATGTCATGACTTAATCAAATCATAAACTAAGTTTCATTACTCGAAAACTTACCTCGGATGTTGTCAAACGTTTTCAACGGCTATTCGATCACTTTTTCCTTTCCCTTATCCAACTTTGATCCTCTAAGCTCTTGAGCTAAATCAAACAATTTACTTCCCAATCAAACACAATCACACGGCATCCATATACATTTTAGAACCATTCTTAACATATTTACTACTCATTTACAAACAAAATACTCATATCACATTTATAAAACTACAAGCCGAATATACCTATGTATGACCATCCCAATTTAATCGATTTCTTGTTTTATGCACTACCACATATTTACACACATATCTATATATTATGCCATTTACTCATAAACCCCATTATGTCGAATATTCATTAACCAATAGTCACACACACTACTTATGTACAAAAATTTATCCACCCTAGCCTATAGTTCATTCGGCCATTCATCACTCAACCAAACAAAATTTCATAGCAAACTCCTATGACCAAGCACACACATATACTTACATCCCAATACTCATAACATTCAAAATCACATTTTAAGTAAATTATCTTAAACAATGCCGAATCCTTAAGTGATTAAACATCAAATTTTTACTCAATTCCCAAACCTATAAACAACATTTATTCATGACATCAAGCATCTTCATTTCGGCTATTACACATATATACACTAGCAATAAAATACTAACATTTGCACTTCACCTTAACAGCTAGCTTAGCAAACCTTAATTTAACATATAATTGTTCATAACACAATTAAAGCATCCTCTCCATTCCATCAATTCAAAACACATACATAGCCCAATAATATCCAAAATCATATTCGGCCTTAGTACTCAACTTGCTAGCCGATTTTTCTCCATCTAGCAACTAATGCACATATGTGCTCATTTGTTAGACTCTACTTCACCTAACTACCAATTTTTTTCTTTTCATCCAAATAACATGAACAACAACCATTTCTTGAACATTTTCTCTTAACCGATTACTCTTGTTACCAACAAGATTCAAAATTTGGACATCGGCTAAGCAAGGAGCTTAATGACTAACTCAAAAAAAAATGCTAGAAATCCAAGAATCATCCTTGAACTTACCTTGATTTAGCTAACCACTATAGCTGAATTTTTTCCAAGCTTGTTCTCTCCTAGTCACGGCAATGAGGATCAAAGATGAAGACTTTGGTTTCTCCTCCCATTTACCACATGTTTTATTATTCTTAATTCCTTATTTTATTTTGTAAACTAATAATGCTAATAGAAAATACATATTATCATCAATGACCCATACCATGGCTGGCCACTACTTATTATAAATGGAAATTTGACATGCAAACCCATCATTTTTATAACATGCATTAATAAGTCCTTATAGATTAACCTATCACCTTTTAAAAGTGTCACACATAAGTCCTATTAATTAAATTCACATGCAATCGACTAAATCGAAGCTTAAAACTTTCACACATTCATATTCACATATTTTAGACAATAAATATCATTCAACAGATTATTGATGCTTAGAAAGTTGATAATGAGATAATAGCAAAACGAGCTCACTATGATTTAGATTCTGATTCAGAATTCAGAGTTGATAAAGATGATTGTTTGAGATTCCAAGATCGATTTTGTGTTCTAAGAAATCCAGAGTTAATTCAGATGATTTTAAATGAAGCTTATATAATAGTCGTTTATCTGTTCATCCGGGTAGTACGAAATTGTATAATGATCTAAAATAGCTTTATTGGTGGCCTAGTATGAAGCGTGATATCTCTAAATTTCTTGCAAAATGCTTAATTTGTCAACAAGTTAAAACTGAACATCAGCTGCCATCTGGTTTGTTACAACCAATTACAATTCGGGAATGGAAATGGGATAGAGTGACAATGGACTTTATTTCGGGTTTTGCCCTATCTCCGAGAAAGAAAGATGCAATTTGGGTTATAGTTGATCAATTGACAAAATTAGCCCATTTTATTTCGGTACGATTCGATTACTCACTTGATAAGTTAGCTGAATTATACATTTATGATACTATAAGATTGCATGGTGTGCCATTATCTATGCAAGAAATTGCAAGATGTTCTGGGTACAAAATTGCATTTCAGTACTGCTTTTCACCCGTAAACGGATGGTCAATCCGAGTGGATTATTCAAATTCTTGAGGATATGTTGAGATGTTGCATTCTTGAGTTTGAATTTACGTGGGAACAATATTTTCCTTTGATTGAATTCACTTATAATAACAGTTTTCAATCGAGCATTAAAATGACACTGTATGAAGCCTTATATGGTCACAAATGTCATACACCTCTGTATTTGACTGAGCTCAGCGAGAATAATATTCACGAGATTAATTTGATAAAAGAGATTGAATAGAAAGTAAAAGTGATCCGAGATATTTTGAAAGTAGCTTCTGATCGTCAAAAATCTTACAAGATTTGATACTATAAGATATTGAATTTGAGATCGGCGAAAAAGTGTTTTTGAAAGTATCCCCGTGGAAGAAGTACTCTATTTTGGCAGAAAAGCTAAATTGAGTCCGAGGGTTATCGAGTCGTATGAAATTTCGAGCGTATCGGACTAGTTGCATATAGATTGTTGTTGTTACCTGAGCTAGAAAAGATTCATAATGTATTTCATGTATCGATGCTTCAACGATACAAATCTGATCCTCCACATGTGATTCCTCTGTCTGAGATTACGACTCAGTCTGATATGAGTTACGATGAAGAGCTGATCCACATTTTAGATCAAGAGGTTAAAGAATTGTGAAATAAGAAAATTCTATTAGTAAGAGTGATTTGGAATTGACATGGTATTGAAGAAGCTATGTGGGAGCCTGAAGATGTTATGAACGAGAAATATCCGAACCTATTTGATGGTAAGATTTTCGGGGACGAAAATCCCTAAGGGGGAGAATTGTAAAAGTCCAGTTTAGACCCTAGTCGGAATAGTGGTTTTGGGACCACAAATCCGAGTCAAAAAAATATTTTAATATTATTTTCTGTGCTTATGATATGTTAATTAGTATGTGTGAAAATTTCGTATGAAATTTTAATTATTTTTGTGCTCAATTTGATAAAAGGATCTAATCGCGTAAATTGTAAAAGTGGTCTTTTAATTGTTAAAGTGCCTCTTTGTAAATGAAAGGTCCTTATGTTGATATTTGACCATTAGAAGTATAAGTGTACATTAATAACCTTATATGTTAATGAATTAAATGTTTATTAATTAAGGGCATAATGGTAATCTATATATAAATGATGAATTAAATAAAAGAAATGCTAAAATTAGTTCATTTTAAGTCTTCCTCAATAGAAAATCAAAGAAAAAGAAAAGAAAAATAACCATCTAGGGTTCCACTTTGCTAAAGCTCAATTGAGGTATGGATTTTGTTCCGTTTTTGATAATTTCTACGTTTTTGTAATCGTCGCACTATATTCTATCAAGCCCATGCCCTAATTTCTGATTTTTTTTAATGATTTGAGTTGAGCCATTGACAAAACTATGAGTTTTATGAAGTTTTATGATAGTAAATAAAAGATATGTTTTGGGTTATAATATTTTGTCTTTGAATTTTTGATGAATTTGAGTAAAATGGGCTAAATTGTGAAATTTGTAAATTGAGGGACTAAAATGTGAAATAAATGAAATATATAGACTTGTATGAACTCCATAAAAATTCAACTAAGCATGTGTAGAAGGAAATTTTGTGTATTTGGTGATTTTGTGAATTAGGGACTAAAGTGTCAAAATTTGAAAATATGAGGCCTAATTTGTAAAATTCCCTAAATGTGTGTTTGTTGATTGATTTGATTATTTGGTGAATAAAAGAGTTAAATTTGAACTGATATAGATCAAGAACCAAAGAAAACATAATTAGATAGGGGGAAAACGAAAGTCGTTGAATATTCACTCGTTTCCGTTCATTTCCGTACGAGGTAAGTCAATATACAAATAAATGTGTTTAAACTGATTTGTTCATGTATATATGATATCGTATTGTGATGAATGATAATATGAGAGCTGAATATAAGATATCCGAGAAAGTGTCGACAAAGTTCCGACGTCCAAAAAGCCCCGTACGAACCTTAGGAATAGTTAGGATACATATGTTATGACATAGGATCCGATATGTGTTTTCGTGTATGACCACGTATGGGACGTTGGCATCGACTTATGAGTTACATGTAAGACCACGTCTGGCACAATGGCATCGTATTTGATTTCGTGTAAGACCTTGTCTGGGACAGTGGCATCAATATTTGATTACATGTTAGACCATGTCTGGGACATTGGCATTGTACAAGCTTTTCAAATTTTCTGCGTATCCTTATGATTTCGAACGGTTCAACG
This sequence comes from Gossypium hirsutum, assembly GCF_007990345.1. Taxonomy (NCBI): domain Eukaryota; kingdom Viridiplantae; phylum Streptophyta; class Magnoliopsida; order Malvales; family Malvaceae; genus Gossypium; species Gossypium hirsutum. The sequence goes on along the minus strand of NC_053433.1, from coordinate 45,679,105 downwards.
GGCATTCCGAGATACGAATGATTATGTGAAATGCAACATCTCAAAATAGGGCCTAATCGGAATAGTGGTTTCGGGACCACAAATTCGACATTGAAATATTTATTTTATGATTATTATAAGGTCTAGAATATAAGTATATGCATGTGTTAAAGTTTCATGAAGAAATTCTATGAGTAAGGTGTCCAATTGAAAATTAAGGACCAAATTGAATAAAGTCCAAAACTTGGATTCTAAAAGCAATTTGTATGAAATTGTTTTAGATTATAAATTAGAATTCCTTAATGAGCAATTTTCCCAATTTTTACATTTTTTGACAAAAACGGGCATTGTATGGATAAAATTTGAAAGAAAGGGCTTAAGGGTATTTTGGTCATTTGGCTAATTAATGAAATAAAATGGGAAAATAAGCCAAAACTCAGCTCATCTTCTCCACCTTGCTACAAAAATTTGAGAGCCACCATAGCTAGGGTTTCTTCACTTTTCAAGCTCAATTGTAAGTGCTCCCAAGCACCGTTTTTAATGTTCTTCGTATTTTTGAAATCCCAGTAACTTGCTCTCTCCATTTCTACCCATATTTTGAGTTAGGGTTCATGTATGTAAAGTGACCCATGTGTGACATGTTTTTGTTCTTTGATGATTTATGGAGGAATAAGAAAGTTGGATGTGTGTTAAACATCTTTTTCTAGGTGATTTTCATGAAAAAAAACCCTAAAAGGACCATTTTGCAAATAGTGGAAAATATGTGGTAGAAATGTGAAATAATGGAAAAATGTGAGCTGCCATAAGTGGAAAGAACATTCAGCTAGGCTTGGATAATGTAGAAAATTCATGCATTTCATCATACGAGCCTAGGGACTAAATCGTAAATAATGTGAAAGGTTAGGGAAAATGGTCATTTTGTCCGGGGGTGAAATTTAGATTCAAAAAGAATAATGTGAGGTATTAATGATTCATTTTTATTGTTATAGACCCCGAGGAACTAATTCCGGAGGTCGATCGAGGAAAACGAAAGGTTTCAGAAAAATTGAGATAGAAAACCAAAACGGATACCAGGTATGTTCGAATAACTTTAAGTAAACTATTAATATGCCTAGTTACATGTGTTATGAATGTATGATAATTGGTTATAATGATGGCATGAAAATCCATGAAGTATGTTAATAATAATGAAATGATAATGAATATCTCGGTTGAACATGTCTTGAGATCCTGCATGTGTTGTAGAAAAGGATTTAGATCAGACGAGTAATCCGTTGATCCCAGACATAGGAAGGATCTAGCCCGGACGGGTGTTCCTTGAGTGATTGCGCCTCCCGAAGAATATGTCTACATTGTGGATTTAGCCTGGACAGGTAATCCGACTAGGGTCTGAATTTAGCCTGGACTGGTAATTCAGATCCGAGCTCATTACGGGTGTTTGTCACTGCAAGGGATTTAGCTTGGACTCGTAATCCCGACATCACCCTATGAGTTTACATTGCGGGGGATTTAGCCTGGACTGGTAATCCCGCCGTATGATGTGAGGTTTGCGGGAGTGCATACTTGAGATGATCGCTCTTATGACTTGACGGTAAATGGATAATCCATTGAGAGTTTCGAGAAACTCAATGGGATTAACATGAGATATAAAAATGAAAATGTTGAATGATAAGCTCATCTAAGACAAATTACATGGTGCATTGTTATGAGACTAACTTGTTGATTGAGTGCATGTGATAGGGAAACTATTTCATGCTTGTTGGTTTTATTACCTAATATGGGTGCATGCTAATTAATCGGTAAGTTTACTTTCTAGTTATTCAGGCTTACTAAGCATGTAAATGCTTACCCCTCTCTTTTCTCTGTCTTACAGAGCTCGTGGACTCGCGAAGATTGGGAGACGGTTGGAGAGTCAACACACTATCATCTTGTCTAGCTTTGGTATATAAATACTCTTATTTTGTTCAATGGCATGTATAGGCCTTTTATTATTTTGTTATATGTGTCATTTGATTAGCCAATATGAAGGCTTATAAAAGTATACATATTCACTTATATATGACCATGGAAATTGGCTCATGTTGGTGTAGATTATGACCTACCAAATTGTGCATGGTATGTTCCAATGTTCTTGTGATGATTAAATATGGTGTATTACAATTAGTCATATGTAGTATGACCAAATCACATAGGGTGGTTTGGCCACAATTTTGGCAATGAGTTGAGATAATGAGACAATCTTAATTGAGTGACAAGTCATGGAAATCCTTAAGATAAAGGGGACAACCTAGCATGTATAAAAACCGATGAGATGAGGTTTACATGTAATGAGGTATATTAAGGTCATTTAAGAGTATAATTAGACCATGTTAAGTGTTATTGAAAACTAAAGTGGATATGGTTAATAGAGGGTGACCTAAGGCTTGGAAAATAGCTTAACAAGGTCCACACGAGTGGAGACACGGGCGTGTGTCTAGGTCGTGTATGACACACGGATCGCCCTATGGGTGTGTGAAATGGTCGCGTGTCCCCTACACCTAAAAATATTAAGTCAGAATGCATGGTAGTAAACAAACAGAGAGAGACACGACCGTGTGTCTCAACCATGTGGAGGGCACGGCTTAGCACACAGGCGTGTGTCTTGGTCGTGTGTGCCTAAATGCATGCTGACGTCATAAACAAAATGCTTGAGTTTTTGGACATGGGCGACCACAATGGCGTGTCTAGGCCGTGTGAAGGACATGGGCATGTGCTTGGCTGTGTGAAAACCGCTGTAGGTTCGAAATAGAAAAAAAATTCAATTAATTCCACTCGGGTAGGGGACACGGGCGGGTCCCAAAGCACACGGGCGTGTGTATTGCCTCTAACGAGCGTGTGAGGCTTAACTTCGAAAATTTTTCATGAACTTTCTTAGGTCCTCGGTTTAGTCTCGGACCTTTCTCAATGTTGCTTTGGGCCCCGTAGGCCCATAATAGGGACACTAAGATGTTGTTTGATTGGGTTCAAATTGGAGTGAAATTTTATAGCCTGCATTTCCCAAAAATGTTCCAGTACTATCTGGTAATGCCTCGTACTTGATCCTAGTCTTGAGTATGGGTAAGGGGTGTTACACGAAATGCATATTCTATACAGGTACGTTTGAATTGTAGACTACGTTGAGAATGAAAGGTAAGTACATGTACCTTTGTGAACATATGGTATAACTATGAGAAAATATGTTATATGAGCAAATGGATTGGAAATATGTGAATTGTATATGAACTACATGATAAATGTTAGTATCTTGGCCATGAAATATATGTATTTTATTATATTTATATTTTTAAGTTGATAAGTTTATTTGTATATGGCTTACTAAGCTTTTGGAAGCTTACTTTTTGTGTGTTTGGATTGTTTTATAGATATCGTAGCTATCAGGTGTAACGCCCCCACACCCGAAACCATCACCGGAGTCAAGCTTGAGGTGTTACTAAACTTATCTTACCTTTTAAAACAACTCTAAACCACTTATTTTAATTTTCGGAATAAACTATTTTTCTGCGTCATGGTTGCTTAAAAATTCATTTCTTGAGTTTCAAAATCGATATTAAGATCCGTAAATTTTTCATGAAACTAGACTCATATATCTATCTACTAATTTTTTTCTAGAATTTTTTACTTAGCCAATTAGTACAGTTTATTAGTTAAAATTACCCCAGTTTCAGAATTCGACTGCACTGACCTCTACTTACTACGAACCACGTTTCTCTCTGTAAAAAAGTCATATGACATACCGTTTGTTTCTATTAAATCTAGATTCAATATGGATTCTAACCATATAAAGTACACCACCTAATTATTTTTATAAAACTTATGGTGAATTTCTAAAGTTGGAATAGGGGATCAAGAAATCGCTCTGGCCCTATTTCACCAAAACTCAGATATCTTATAAAATACAAAGCCTCTACCTGTTTTGCTTATTCCATATGAAAACAGACACAATGAGATTTAATTTCATATATTATCCACCATAAACCCATGTCTCTGCAATTTCTTGTGATTTTTCAAAATCACGTTATTTCTGATACTTGAATCTGTTTTTAAGTTACTTTCACATTTTTCTTAGTTTTCATGTGATAGTTACTACTTAATCATACGTACTATTAAACATGTATATCATCAGCCATTCTATTAGTTAATCACTAGCAAGTATTTACACATCATTCATTGATCATATCATATCAAAAGAAACCAAGTTCCTATACATGCCATACACAAAACAAAATGTCTAACTATACCAATGTGATTTCTTCGATAATGTGATCGGTTTCCGACGTTTCCTTCGATCCCTGAGTGGCTTGATAAAAACCCTAAGAAAAAGAAAATAAAGAGAGTAAGCACTAGGCTTAGTAAGCTTACAAGCAAATAAATTACAACATTCAACATAATGAATAAATATACATAATGTCACCTAACCTCATAAACTTTCTTTACATTCTCATTTTCTACCTTCTTCTTTACTCACTTACCTTCTTTCTTACCTGACCTTTCACTATTCATAAATATAATCTACCTTCCATTTTTGCTGATAATTCACTGTAATTTAACGTGTACAATGACCCGTTGAACCACTCGGAATACTAAGGATACTAGGGTCGTTCCTGTCTATCAATATCCTGCCAATGCCATGTCTTCGACATGGACTTACATGAATTATTCCTGTCTCCAATGCCATATATATATCTAATATGGGCTTACATGGCTCATTCCTGTCTCCAAAGCCATATATCTGATATGGACTTACATGGCTCATTTCTGTCCTGTCCTGTCCTGTCAACCCCAATATCCTAACATTCCTAAGGTTCAAACGGGGCTTCCTAATGCTTTTTCTCTGTCACTTCTTCGCCTTTAATTCGACTTTAAATATTCTCAAAAAAATAAGTATATAAATGCTGGAATTTGACAATAATAATGTAAAATAAAATAATATTGCATTTATTTACTGTAAACTTACCTCGATACAAAATGTGACTAAACTTTACGATTTAGTCCTTTACTTTTACTTTTCCCCGATCTACTCCCGAATTTCGTTCTTCTTGATCTATAATAGCAAATTTAACTTATTTAATATTCACATTTATCAAAACAGTCCTTTACTCAAACTTTTCAAAAATTACATTTTTTCCCCTAAACTATTGCATATTTACACTTTTACCCCTAGGCTCGGGAATTAAACTTTATCCCTTATTCTTATGTTTCATGACATGCTGATCCTTTTTCCCTTCTATGGCAGCATCAAATTCACACTCTAACATGCACTTATGACTATTAGGTATTTTTACCGATTAAGCCCTTTTACTCGTTTTTACCTAAAACCGAGTAGCACAAGTTGTCTAACATAATATAAGACCTCATATTCTATCATAAAACATCAAAATAAACACTTTCCACCTATGGGTATTTTTCCAAATATGAACCCTAACTTAAATTATTGCTAGCATAAGCTTTATCGAACTACCGGGACTCCGAAAACGTAAAGAACATTAAAAACGGGGCTTGGAATCACTTACTATGGAGCTTGAAAATTGAAGAAACCCTAGCTATTGAGAGAGCAAAAATTTGGCAGCAACTAAAGAAGATGATAACAAATTTTGTGTTATTTTTCCCTTTTTAATTCATTTAATATCCAAATGACCAAATTGCCCCTCCTTACTAAACTTTAAAAAAACTCCTTCCATGTCCTAATTTTTGTCCATGAACTTAAAATTGGTCAAATTGTTATTTAAACCCTCCTAATTAATATTCCAAATCAATTTCATACTAAAAACTTCTAGAATGCAAGTTTTGCAAATTATTCGATTTAGTCCCTAACCTCAACTTAATCACTTTATGCATAGAATTTCATCATGAAATTTTCACACAATTATGCAATCATATCATGAACATCAAAATAATAATAAAATAACTTTTTCTACCTCGGATTTGTGGTTTCACAACCACTATTCCTTTTAGGCCCTATTTCGGGATGTTACATTTCTCCCCCCTTTAGGGATTTTCGTCCCTGAAAATTTTACCTGTGAAGAGATTTGGGTACTGTTTTCGCATAGCCTCTTCGAGTTCCCATGTAGCCTCGTCTACCCCATGTCTATTCCATAGTACTTTCACAAGTACAACACTTTTGTTCCTTAATTTCTTTACCTCTCGAGCTAGAATCTTTACCGGTTCTTCACCGTAAGTCATGTCTGGTTGAATCTCAACCTCTATCTAAGAAATCACATGTGACAGATCTGAACGATAACGACGTAGCATAGACACATGAAATACATTATGAATTTTCTCTAACTCAATCGGCAAAGCTAACCGATATGCTAATGGTCCGACTCTCTCAATCACTTCAAACGGTCCAATAAAATGTGGACTTAGTTTGCCTTTCTTGCCAAATCTGAGAACTTTCTTCCATGGGGATACTTTCAAAAAAACTTTGTTACAACTTGATACTCAATCTCTTTTCTCTTCAAATCTGCATATGACTTTTGTCTGTCTGAGGCTACTTTCAAGCAATCTCTGATGATTTTTACTTTCTCTTCTATTTCCTTAACTAGATCAACCCCGTAAATCTGATTTCCTTAAGCTCTGTCCAATACAAAGGTGTGCGACATTTACGTCCATACAAAGCTTCATAAGTTTCCATCTTCAAACTCGACTGATAACTATTATTGTAGGCAAACTCTACTAATGGTAAATATTTTTCCCAACTGCCTTGAAATTCCAGTACACAGCATCTAAGCATATCTTCAAGTACCTGAATAACTCTCTCTGACTGACCGTCGGTTTGAGGATGGAAAGCTGTACTAAAACTCAACCTTGTGCCCAAAGCCTTCTACAATTTCTTCCAAAACCGTGAAGTAAATCTTAGATCTCTATCTAAAATGATCGATAACGATACCCCGTGTAGTCTGACTATCTCTGAAATATACAACTCGACCAACTTGTCAAGTGAATAATTCATACGAACTGGGATAAAATGAGCCAACTTCGTTAACTTATCAATCACAACCTATACTGCATCTTTCTTTTTCGATGTAAGCGGCAATCCTGTCACAAAATCCATAGTAACTCGATCCCATTTCCACTCAGGGATTAGCACAGGCTGCAATAAACCTGAAGGTACCTGATGTTCGGGCTTTACCTGCTGACAGATTAAGCATCTAGAAACAAACTCTGAAATGTCCCTTTTCATTCCTACCCACCAGTACATTTTCTTCAAATCAATATACATCTTTGTACTACCTGGATGGATAGATAAAGAACTACTATGTGCTTCCTGTAAGATCTTTTGAATAAGCTCATCATTCTTCGGTACGCATACCCTGTCTCGGAACATCAAACAACTGTCAGAACTGATTTGAAAATCTGACTCTATATCCGACTCACATTGATCTCTTTTGGCTAACAACTCACTGTCATTTTTTTGAGCTTCACAAATTTCTTCAAGAAACATCGGTTTAGCTCTCAACTCAGCTAAGATAAAACCATCATCTGATAAGGCTAGACTAGTTGATACGGGGTTGCGCGCGGACCAAGATCGAGTTGCCAAGTCACGAGAAACTCCTACAAAAATCCTAAACAATTAGATCTGAAACGAAACAGAAAATTAAAAGATTAGATTTTTGAATTTTCAGATCTGAAATAAAATCCCCAAATCAGCAAAGAATCAAATTGAGAATAGAAATAAGTGTTAGGGTTCTTGAAACCCTCAAGGAGATTGTGATTCTGCCCAATTGAACACCAAGATAGTTTTCCCCAAATTTCGACAATCTAATTTCACCCAAAAAGAGTATGGAAAAACCCTAGAAATTGGGGATTTTTGGGCTGATTCCTTAAGATAGAAAAAGGCTGAAAACACAATAAGAACAGAAAATAGATTAGATAATGATTCAGCACAAGTAGAAATAAAGAAAGAATTGACAGTAAGAAATTAAAAGATAAGTCCTAAGAAGCCTTGAAATCTCGAAAGATCTCACAACTCCCTTCAAACGGCTCTAATCTCCCCTCCAAAGAATATCAATGGCAAGAAGAAGGTTGAAGATGGCTCCCACAATCAAAAAGATTGTTAAAACAACTTCTAAAGAAAACTCAAGAGAGAAATCTTGGAGAAAACTCAAAGAAAATTCTGCTCTCAACAAATCTGAAATTTTAATAATAATGATAAGTGTTTAACAAAGTGGATAGCCATGCCTTTAAATAGGCCTTATAACTAGTCCTAATCTAATTAGAAAACTAAAATAAAAAAAACTCCTAATTATTTTAATATGGAAATTTGGTCAAAGGTCATTTTATCTGGGACTCTTGGACTGAATATTGACATAAAAATTTAAACTAAGTAAATAAATAAATAAAAATAAAAATAAAACTTTACAACTTGGGCCACTTTGACAATTTGGCCTGATTTTCAACTAAGTATGGATGGATTTCTTGATTGGGCTGGGAATTTGCTTATTGGGCCTCGCCTTCAAGAATTTGGGCTTTTGTGACTCGTATCATTCCCCCTTCCTCAAAAAGATTCGTCCTCGAATCTGAAAAATCAAATGAACTCGACTTTCATCTATCGAACGGGACTAATGGCAATTGAGTCCACTGAGAAGAATAGCCATGAGATAGTAAATAGTAACGGAAATAAGCTTGTAGTCCAATCATAAGCATAATAGAACAGGTATAACGCATGTGAATGGACAGATTCAGATTACCATGCAAACAATCTAATTTACTCACCACTGCCTCGTCAAATATTTGAAACAAAGATGGACATGTTTTAAGGCATTCAGTCGTCTCACATTGTTCCCACAAACCATGAATAAATTGCGAGTAATAAATCAAATGGTAAACATAATCGTCACAAGTAGGTATTTGAAAAGATTCACATGGTTCACAGAGTTGCATAATCATACCATGCATTAATCGACGGTCTATAGATTCACTCACACATGCATTATCAAAAACAAGAATCTTTTTATCAACCATCAAAACAGATAGATCATCAATAAATAAAATAGGATAGTCAAGCACGTTTCGATCTAAGTGTTCATCAACACGATCTTTATCACTATCCGAGGAGTACAAAAGTGTTTCAAAGGTTTCTAGCATCTTACCTCGATAAGCAGAAGAATAAGCGTCGATTTTACCTTTTTCATTTAAAACAAACCTTCGCTCATCGGGGGCATAGTGTAGTGGAATCTCCGTTGTTGAGTTAACCTTTGTCAAATGGAACTCAAACTTCATGTACAACCACATAAACTGTTTAAGGCATGAATATAAATTGAAAACAAATTTGGAAAATTTCGTTACCTTATTCTCCAAAACAGATTTGGACAAATTCGAGGATTTTACACAAGGTAAATCAAGAGAATAACAAATCACGCTTCTTTTCGTAATGACTTTATCAACCACAATCGAAGAGTAACAATTAATCGGATCAAAATGAGGGGATCTTTTAAGAACTAAGTCACCAAAAGTTTTATCAATAATTTTCAAATCTGCACTGGACTCGGTTTCTAAAATTTCCTTACCTCACTTACCTTCGGGATCATTTAGTGTGATTTCATCTTTGCCTAAGTTGATCGTATGAAAGCGTCTTTCATTTGAAAGGTATTGAAGTTGAAAGTTATCTTTCGATCTTTCGGGAACCTGAAAAGTAGCAACACAAGAAAAATTCATATCTTGGTTAGTGGAAACATTCCTCACTACCCTTTCCACATCCTTTTCTTTTGTTTCTTTTTCTAATTCATTTTCTCTTCTTTCTTCAATTTCTTTTTCACTCTCAATCTCTTTTTGCTCTTTTTCATTCTCTTTTTCTTTTTCCTCACTTGTTTTAACAGAATTTTTCAGTTTGATTTGGTCCTCATAGACTTGTTCCAGAGTGAGCGGCACTAAGGTGAGTTTCTTTCCTTGATGCTTGAAAGAATACCTATTGGTACGACCATCGTGAGTGACTTTTCGATCCAGTTGCCACGGTTCTCCTAGCAACAAATGGTAGGCTTGAATAGGCATTACGTCGCACACAACTTCGTCTTGATACTTACCGATAGAAAAGGCGATGCGCACTTGTTGAGTGACCCTAAATTGGCCTTCGTTGCTAAGCCCTTGTAGTTGATAAGGTTGTGGATGCTTGGTAGTGGTTAAGCAAAGCTTTTCCACCATCGTCGTGCTGGCTATGTTCGAGCAACTTTCACCATCAATAATAACTCTACAAAGCTTACCTTGTACGTGGCAGCGAGTATGAAAGAGATGTTCTCGTTGCTGCTCGTTCTTTGGTTTTGCCAAAGATGATTGTCCATGATCATGACAATCATCATCCATTCTAGGGACACGTTGAGGGTTGCACCTATGGGGCTGGTTATCCCTATCTTCCTTAATTGGATCTCGATATTGATGTTTTTGATTCACTCGTACCTTATTCAAAGTAGTATTCAATGCTTGAAGTGTAGCATTTATTTGTGTGATTGCAGCAGTATGTCTGTCTAACTGTTGTTGGACTTTCATAAGTGCATCATTATTATCACCTTTAGACATCTTCAAAACCTGTAAAAAATAAACACTCAACACTCAAAAATAAAAGTTAGCAAACCTCACCATTAATCACTCAAAAAGAAAAATCAAATTCTCAATGAGGTCGAATTCAATCTTGTGAGTTCTTTATCAGAGTTTATATCAACCAATTAGAGAGTGTGAACCAAACTACCAAAGAATCCTAATTTGCACTAGGATGCCAAAAACTGACGAGACACCAAGTGATTCGTGTTGCACCGAGGAAGGATTGTGCACACGTTTAAATCCTACTAACACAAGAAACAAGAAGGTGTTAGATATTTTAAAAGGATAATAAAAAGCAAACAAATGAAAACCTACAGCTAAGAATCAATAAAAATTGCTGAAAACAGAAAACCCGAAAAACTGTGGAGTAACTTGACAACTTCGTTCGAGGTGTTCCCGATCTCAAAAAATCACAAAATTAAATCTGGAATGTCTTCAAATATTGAATTTTTGATCTGGAAAATTTGGGCACCAAATTCAACCCGCTGAATATTTTTTAAATTTTTATTGGATTTCGTCTTTTTTCAATTTTTTGACTTTTTCGACTTATTTTTTTGCGGGAAATATTTTTGTATATTCAATAACAGTGCCAAAAATATGTATGTAAAATTTCAGATCAATCAGAAAACGTTTACCCACTCAAATGAATTTTTTTTCGAAAATTTTTCTGGGTAAAACTGCTGTTTGTAATTTAAAAAATAGAGATCAGTTTAGAAATCAACCAAGAACACCCAAAACGCCCAAAATCTGATACCAAATGATACGGGGTTGCGCGCGGACCAAGATCGAGTTGCCAAGTCACAAGAAACTCCTACGAAAATCCTAAACAATTAGATCTGAAACGAAACAGAAAATTAAAAGATTAGATTTTTGAATTTTCAGATCTGAAATAAAATCCCCAAATCAGCAAAGAATCAAATTGAGAATAGAAATAAGTGTTAGGGTTCTTGAAACCCTCAAGGAGATTGTGATTCTGCCCAATTGAACACCAAGATAGTTTTCCCCAAATTTCGACAATCTAATTTCACCCAAAAAGAGTATGGAAAAACCCTAGAAATTGGGGATTTTTGGGCTGATTCCTTAAGATAGAAAAAGGCTGAAAACACAATAAGAACAGAAAATAGATTAGATAATGATTCAGCACAAGTAGAAATAAAGAAAGAATTGACAGTAAGAAATTAAAAGATAAGTCCTAAGAAGCCTTGAAATCTCGAAAGATCTCACAACTCCCTTCAAACGGCTCTAATCTCCCCTCCAAAGAATATCAATGGCAAGAAGAAGGTTGAAGATGGCTCCCACAATCAAAAAGATTGTTAAAACAACTTCTAAAGAAAACTCAAGAGAGAAATCTTGGAGAAAACTCAAAGAAAATTCTGCTCTCAACAAATCTGAAATTTTAATAATAATGACAAGTGTTTAACAAGGTGGATAGCCATGCCTTTAAATAGGCCTTATAACTAGTCCTAATCTAATTAGAAAACTAAAATAAAAAAAACTCCTAATTATTTTAATATGGAAATTCGGTCAAAGGTCATTTTATCTGGGACTCTTGGACTGAATATTGACATAAAAATTTAAACTAAGTAAATAAATAAATAAAAATAAAAATAAAACTTTACAACTTGGGCCACTTTGACAATTTGGCCTGATTTTCAACTAAGTATGGATGGATTTCTTGATTGGGCTGGGAATTTGCTTATTGGGCCTCGCCTTCAAGAATTTGGGCTTTTGTGACTCGTATCACTAGTACTCAAAGCTCTTAATACAAATAAAGATTTCCTACTCAAAGCATCAACAACAACGTTTGCCTTACCTGGGTGATAATCGATCACTAGCTCATAATCTTTAATCAACTCTAACCATCTTCTTTGCCTCAAATTCAAATCTTTTTGAGTCATCAAATATTTCAAACTTTTGTGATCAGTGAATATGTGGCACTTCTCACCGTACAAATGATGTCTCCAAATCCTCAACGCAAAAATAATGGCAGCTAGCTCTAAATCATGTGTCGGATAGTTCTTCTCATGTGGCTTTAGCTGTCTAGAGGCATAAGCAATTACCTTCCCTTCCTGCATAAGTACACAACCAAGTCCATTCATGGACGCATCACTGTAAATCACAAACTCCTTACCTGGTTCTGGTTGTACTAAAACAGGAGCTGTAGTCAACAATGCTTTTAACTTGTCAAAACTCTGTTGACACTTCTCAGTCCATTCAAACTTGACATCCTTTCGCAGCAATCTTGTCAGCGGGGTAGCTATCATGGAAAATCCCTCTACAAATCGCCTATTATATCCGGCAAGACCAAGAAAACTTCTAACTTTTGAGACATTTCTAGAAGGCTTCCAATCAACAATGGCTGAAATCTTGCTCGGATCGACCTTAATACCTTCACTTGAGACAATATGTCCAAGAAAACCAACTTCTCGTAACCAGAACTCACTTTTGCTGAACTTGGCATATAACTGATTATCTTTCAGAATCTGAAAAATTGTTCTCAAATGCTCTGCATGCTCAGTCTCATCATGAGAATAAATCAAGATATCATCAATGAACACAACTACAAACTTATCCAAGTACGGTCTGAAAATTCGGTTTATTAAGTCCATGAAAATGGAAGGAGCATTAGTTAAGCCAAATGGCATCACAAGGAACTCATAATGACCATACCTAGTCCGGAAAGCAGTCTTCAAGACATCTGACTCTTTAACTCGCAACTGATAGTATCCGAATCTAAAATCTATCTTGGAAAACACAGTATCTCCCTTCAATTGATCAAATAGATCATCAATTCTAGGCAATGAATACTTGTTCTTTACTGTTACTTTGTTAAGTTGTCGATAATCTATGCACAATCTAATCGATCCATCTTTCTTTTTCACAAATAGCACTGGTGCACCCCATGGTGAACTACTGGGTCTTACAAAGCCTTTATCTGTGAATTCCTGTAACTGAGCTTTCAATTCTTTCAATTCCATTGGAGCCATTCTATAAGGAGTAATAGAAATAGGCATGGTACCTGGAATCAACTCAATACCAAACTCAACTTCTCTAACAAGAGGCAAACCTGGTAGTTCTTCCGGAAACACATCGGGAAACTCACATACCACAGGCACTGATTCAAATTTCAATTATGGATCTTTAGTGTTCAACACAAAAGCAAGATAAGCTTCATACCCTTTTCTCAAACATTTCTAAGCAGACATAACAGAAATTATGGGAAATAAACTATCTGACTCTTCTGAAATAACCCGAAGAATTTCACAATTTTCACACTTCAACTCAATGAATTTCTTTCCAAAATTCACTATCACATCATGTGTAGTCAACCAATCCATACCAAGAATCACATCAAACTCATCAAATGGCAATAGCATGAGATCAGCCGGAAAACAGTAGCCTCTAATCATTAAAGGACAATTTCTACATACTTTATCTACTAATACATACTTGCCTAATGGATTCGATACTTTAATCACAAATTTTGTAGATTCTATAGGCATACTTGTACTAGACATCAATTTCTTGCAAACATATGAATGAGTTGAACCCGGATCAATCAAAGCAATGACATTAATATCATATAGAGAAAATATACCCATAATCACATCGGGGAAGGATGCCTCTTCGCGTGCACAAATAGCATAAGTCCTTGCAGGGGCTCTAACATCTGGTCTCATAGCCGCATCTCTTGAGGTACCTCTGTAACTTGCTCCTACTCCCGGTTGCCTCGGTGATCTGCCTCTAGTAGGAGCATTTCTGGATCTAGCACTCTGTGTTATCTCTCGATTAGCCACCTCTGGACATTCTTGTACAAAATGATCTGGAGCACCGCATTTATAACAAACATTTTTGCCTGCCCGACAAGGACTATAATGAAGTCTACCACACTGTGGACACCCTGATCTACAACATTACCTACACTCGCAGTCGAGATGTTCTGAGCCTTCGAATCCTTAAATCTGCTGCCTCTATTCTGACTAAAATAGCCGGCTGAGAAACTAGATCTGGTAGAAAACTCCTTTGGCCTTTTGGATGTAGCCTGGAATGACCTGCTCATCTGTCTCTTCTTTGTATCTTGTGTCTCTGTCTCAACTTTGCCTTTTGTTTTTAACAGCTCCTCTGCCTTACAAGCTCTCTCAACTAAAATAACAAACTCTTTTATTTCTAGGACACCCACTGACAGTCGGATATTAACATTTAACCCATCCTCAAACCTTTTACACATAATAGCCTTTGTGGACACACATTCTCAAGCATATTTACTAAGCCTGACAAATTCGCGCTCATAATCGGTCACTTTCATATTACCTTGTTTCAATTCCATGAATTCCTTTCTCTTCTAATCAATAAACCTCTGACTGATGTACTTTTTACGAAATTCCTCCTAAAAGAAATCCCAAATGACCCTCTCCTTTGGTACAACTGATACAAGTGTCTTCCACCAGTAGTAGGCTGAGTCTCTAAGAAGTGATACTACACATTTCATACATTCCTTGGGTGTACAAGATAATTCGTCAAAGACTCTGATAGTATTTTCTAACCAAAATTCTGCTCTTTCTGCATCATCATGTTTTGTTGCTCGAAACTCTCTGCCCCTTGTTTCATGATTCTATCAACTGGTGGTGTAACACCCCGTACCCGAGACCGTTTCCGGAGTCAGACAGGAGGGGTTCGCAGACTTAACTCACTTATTTGTATAGTCCATTTTAAAATTTCCAGACGAGCTGGCTAACTGCATCATTGTCACCTTAAAAATCATATCTCGAGTTCCAAAACTCGAAAACCAGTTCCGTAAATTTTTCCTAAAACTAGACTCATATATCCATCTAAAAATTTTTTTCTAGAATTTTTGGTCGAGCCAATTAGTACAGTTTATTAGTTAAAGTCTCCCCTGTTTCAGGGTTCGACTACACTGACCTCCATGCATTACGACTTGGATATCTCCCTGTACAGGGCTTCAATACTGATGCCGTTTGTTTCTATAGAAACTAGACTCGAAAAGGAATCTTTACATATATGGCATGACTTCTAATTATCTCTGGTTAATTTATAATGAATTTCCAAAGTCGAAACAGGGAATCCAGAAACCGTTCTGGCCCTGTTTCGCGAAAACTTAAATATCTCATATTATACTGTTCATATGATCATTTTGTTACTTTCCTATGAAAATAGATTCATCAAGGTTCGATTACATAATTTATTCACTATTTAATTCCATTCCTACTATTTTTAGTGATTTTTCACATTCACGTCACTGCTGCTATCAGCATCTATTTTTAAGGTAGACTTTACCGATTACATAGTTTCCATGATTCAACTAGCCCTTTAGCATATATAGCACAAAATATGATCATGATGAACCATTCTAATGGCTAATCGTTGCCAAACATTTCCATGCCTCTTAATGAACATATTCATTCAAGATGACTATAACATTATGCTCAAAAGATATATAAGCCATTTTCGCATGGCTATCCAAAGTTTTACAAATCCAAAGGGGTCCATGACCCACAACAAAAAGGGTAGTCCTATACATGCCATTTCAAAGTTCAACCAAAAGTGTACCAAAAAGGGGGCTTTGATAGTCTGGGCGACTTCGACTTCAACAATCCCGAGTCCGATAGCTGACAAACCAAAATCTATAAAACAGAGAATCAAAAAACGGAGTAAGCATTTAATGCTTAGTAAGTTTGAGCCATGAATTTAGACACAACCAAAGTATAGCATTCATGTAGCTAAACAGATAACTTCATATGCACAAATTCTCAATATCATACTTACTTCACATTACCAACCCTTATATTCATACACAAAGATCAACTTAGCCAAAGGCCGGTAGCTCATTTATCAACTGAGCGAATACTTATTTGTAAGGGCTCTACTAATTCAAAGCACATACGAAACATACCTCATCGCTGGAATTTTACGAGCGTATTAATTGAAATTATTACAGCAAATCGCTCATTCCCAAATCACATACCTTCGGAATTTAACCGGATATAACTACTCGCTCAAATGCCTTCGGGACATAGCCCGGTTAGAGTAACTCGCACAATTGCCTCGGGACTTAGCCCAGATTTAGTAACTCGCACAAATGCCTTCGGGACTTAGCCCGGATTTAGTAATTCGCACAAATGCCTTCGGGACTTAGCCCGGGTTTAGTAACTCGCACAGATGCCTTCGGGACTTAGCCCGGATTAGTCACTAGTGAAGATGCCTTCGAGACTTAGCCCGGTTTTCATCCAAATATTCATACACATATCAATAAATCATGACACATCTATATTTCATTTTCATAATTGGAGTTCAATCACACGTCACGTATTAAGCAATCCCATTTTCGGCTCACTAGCCACATACAAACAGCATGGTTTAGTTTGCTTTATGACACGATCTCTATGCACATACGGCTACCTGTCACACGTATAGACAAATTAACTGAACATAAAATTCAAGTAGAATCATCATATCACCGTATATTTGTTACGCTCATACGTCATGACTTAATCAAATCGTAAGCTAAGTGTCGTTACTCGTAAACTTACCTCGGATGTTGTCAAACGATTTTGATGGCTATTCGACCACTTTTTCCTTCCCTTTATCGGATTTAGATCCCCTTTTCTCTTGAGCTTAATTTAACAAATAAATTGATTTAATCATTTAAGCATCGAAAAGAGGAACACAAGATACTTAGCCCATATTTATACGTTAGACATTAAAGTCACATACATGTGAAATCATGCATCAACTCAACATATTAACCCACACTCCCTTTTAGTCGATTGTCTAAACCAAGATAAAGGCATCAATATGCTTGCCTCTAACCGAATACATGCAACACTAATCTTCTCATGTGGCAGAGTATGCATGTATATGTTGAGGCCAATTATATGCTTAATACTTCCTACAAGTATGGTTACTTGTATTGATTATATATCGTTTTGTTTCAAATTCAAAACTCGGCTAATACGCATTTATACACTAGTAATCAAATACTAACATTTTGCATTTCATCTTACTACCATTTCACATCTACTTTCTACCATGGCCGAATGCATCAAGACACCATTTACCCTTACAAGGCATAAATTTCACCATCAAAACTAACAAGCTTATAATCCCATGACCGAAACCTCTAACAACACCAATTAAAAATACTTCATGGGTTTGAGGTAAAACCAAGAAAGAAACTCATGAATATCGAGATATAAGCACTAACATTGTTCATCTAGATTTAGCATGACACAACATCCATCACCCTTATATTTACCATAGCCGAAAACCTTACTCATTCCAAAATTCAAATCTCAACTTGGGTCACAAAAATAACTTGATATCTCACCAACACAACATCAACACCAAGCAAGAATGATGCATCCATGGCCGAGTGTCATTTCCATCACATAGCAAGATTTAGACCATGGGCTAGGTAGAACTCAAGCTAACAACTAAAACATGCATGCATCTCATGGAACATCATCAAACATACCTTAGCCTAGTTACATGCATGGCCGAACCTCTTCAACCTTTCTTCTTCCTTCCTCCTTAAAATTTTTGGCCAAGGATGAACCAAAGGATGAACACTTTTTTTTTTTGTTTTCTTCCCTTCAACTCACGGCAATGGGGGGAAACAATCACACACATCCTTTCTTTTTTTTTTTGTTTCTCATCCTACTAACACTAATATTTTATTTCCCATGCTCTTTATTTTATTATTCCTTACATAATGCATTACCCCAACATGTTTATGACATGTTTTTAGCCATAACATTTTGTCCACCCATGCTCATGACCGGCCACTACTAATTGGGGGGGAAATTTGACATGCAAGTCCCCCCCTTTTGATTACATGCACTAGTAGCTCTTTATAGATTACCCTATCACAATTCAAAAGTATCACGCATAAGTCCTATTAACTAAATTCACATGCAATTAACGAAATCGAAGCTTAAAATTTTCACACATTCATAGTCACATATTTTAGACAATAAATATCATATTTAAATAATTTGGTGACTCGGTTTAGCGGTCCCGAAACTGCTTTTCGACTAGGGTCACTTTTAGGGCTATCACAACTCTCCCCCACTTAAGAAATTTTCGTCCCCGAAAATCTTACCGGTAAATAGGTTTGGGTATCGCTCTTTCATAGAGTTCTCGGGGTTCCCAAGTAGCTTCTTCTATCCCGTGTTTGAGCCATAACACTTTTACTAAAGGAACCTTTTTGTTTCGTAACTCTTTCACTTCACGAGCTAGGATACGAATCAGCTCTTCTTCATAACTCATGTCGGATTGAATTTCAACCTCTGATGGACTAATTACGTGCGACGGATCAGATCTATAACGTCGAAGCATCGAAACATGAAAGACGTCGTGAATCTTTTCAAGTTCAGGAGGCAAAATCAAACGATATGCCACTGGACCGACTCGTTCGGATATCTCATATGGCCCAATGAACCTCGGACTCAGTTTGCCCTTACGGCCAAATCTGAGTATCTTTTTCCAAGGTGAGACCTTAAGAAACACTTTGTCTCCCACCTGATACTCAATATCTCTTCGTTTTAAATCCACATATGACTTCTGACGATCTGATGCTGCCTTCAGACTTTCACGAATTATTTTTACTTTCTGTTCAGCATCTTTAACCAAGTCCACTCCAAAAATTTTACTCTCACCGAGTTCGGTCCAAAACAATGGCGTACAGCATTTACGCCCGTACAAAGCCTCGTAAGGTGCCATCTTAATACTTGATTGAAAACTATTGTTGTAAGCGAATTCAATCAAAGGTAAATACCGCTCCCACGAACCACTAAACTCGAGGATGCAACATCTCAACATGTCCTCAAGTATCTGAATTATCCGCTCAGATTGACCATCGGTTTGTGGATGAAAAGCGGTACTAAAATGTAGCTTGGTACCCAAAGCTTCTTGCAATTTCTTCCAAAATCGCGAGGTGAATCTCGGATCTCTATCCGACATAATAGAAATCGGTACCCCGTGTAATCTCACAATCTGAGAAACATACACTTCAGCTAGTTTATCCAATGAAAAATCCGTACGTACGGGGATAAAGTGAGCCGACTTAGTCAGTCTATCAACAACGACCCAAATCGCATCTTTCTTACTTGCCGACACTGGCAACCCAGATACAAAATCCATCGTGACTCATTCCCATTTCCATTCAGGTATCATGATCGGCTGAAGCAAACCCGTAGGCACTTGATGTTCCGCCTTCACTTGCTGACATACTAAGCACTTCGAAACAAAATCAGAAATGTCTCGTTTCATACCATGCCACCAAAACTGGCGTCTCAGATCATTGTACATTTTCGTACTCCCCAGGTGAATTGACATTCGGCTACAATGAGCTTCGTTTAGAATCATCGAAATGAGTTCTGAATTTCTTGGAATGCACAAATGACTTCTGAATCTCAAATAATCGTCATCATCAATTTGAAATTCGAATTCCATATTCGGAACACATTCAGCCCGTTTGGCAACCAATTCATCGTCGACTTTCTAAGCTTCACAAATTTGATGAATCAATAATGGTTTGGCCTTTAATTCAGCTACTAACACATTGTCGGGTAGAACAGACAAGTGTGCATTCATCGCTCGTACATCAAACAGTGATTTTCGGCTTAAGGCGTCCGCAACCACATTAGCCTTTCCCGGGTGATAATCAATGGCAAGCTCATAATCTTTCAACAACTCAAGCCAACGCGTTTGTCGTAGATTTAAGTCTCTTTGAGTCATCAAATATTTGAGACTTTTGTGATCCGAAAATACATGGCACTTCTCACCAAATAAGTAATGTCGCCATATTTTCAAGGCGAATACGATAGCAGCTAATTCGAGGTCATGGGTCAGATAATTTTTCTCATGTGGCTTTAATTGTCTCGACGCATAGGCCACAACTCGACCTTCTTGCATCAATACGCAACCCAACCCAAGTAGGGAGGCATCACTATAAATGACAAACTCTTTGCCTGATTCGGGTTGCACTAGAATTGGAGCTTCAGTCAAATAAGTTTTCAGTTGATCAAAACTTTTCTGACATTTTTCGTCCATTCGAACTTAACATCTTTTTGAAGTAGCTTTGTCATTGGTGTGGCTATCATCGAGAAACCTTTTACAAACCGTCGGTAGTAACCGGCAAGTCCCAAAAAGCTCCGAACCTCAGTAATATTCCTCGGAGGCTTCCAGTTAAGTATGGCTGAAATTTTGCTCGGGTCAACTCGAATACCCGATGCGGATACCACATGACCCAAGAAGCTAACCTCTCTTAACCAGAACTCACACTTACTGAACTTAGCATATAACTGCTTATCCCGTAAAATTTGCAACACTAATCTCAGGTGCTCAGCATGTTGGTCTCATCTCTTGAATAGACCAAGATGTCATCAATGAACACAACTACGAACCGGTCCAAATACTATCTGAAGATCCGATTCATCAAATCCATAAATACCGCAGGGGCATTAGTGAGCCCAAACGGCATCACTAAGAACTTGTAGTGGCCGTATCTCGTTCTGAAAGTAGTTTTGGGTATATCCGAATCTCGAATTCGCAACTGATAATAACCGATCTCAAATCTATCTTTGAAAACACTGAGGCTCCCTTTAGTTGATCAAACAAATCATCAATACGCGGTAATGGATATTTATTCTTTATCGTCACTTTATTCAACTGACGATAGTCGATGCACAACCTCATGGTTCCGTCCTTCTTTTTCACAAACAATACTGGTGCACCCCAAGGTGAGAAACTTGGTCGAGCGAAACCCCTATCCGTCAACTCTTGCAATTGAGCTTTCAATTCTTTTAACTCGGTTGGTGCCATACAGTACAGAGCTATCGAAATCGGTGTAGTCCCAGGTACAAGCTCAATACCAAACTCTACCACCCGAACAGGTGGTAAACCCGGTAATTCTTCGGGAAAAACATCCGGGTATTCGCAAACCACCGGCACAGATTAGGGGTTTCTTTTCTAACTCTTTGTCATCAAATACATACGCAAGGTATGCTTCGCACCCCTTTCTTACATATTTCTGAGCCAACATTGATGATATTACAGCTTGCAACCCTTTTAAGTCCGTAGACTCAACTCGGATTATCTTGTTATTTGCGCACCTCAAATCAATAGTCTTGCTTTTGCAATTCACAACCGCATCATGCACGGTCAACCAATCCAAACCAAGAATAACATCAAATTCATCGAACGGCAAAAGCATCAAGTTCGCCGGAAAACAGGAGCCTCGAATTACTAGGGGACATTTCTTACACACTTTGTCGACAAGCACGTAACGACCCAAGGGATTTTACACCCGAATTACGAACTCAGTAGACTCAATAGGTAAAGTCTTACTGGATGCTAAGGTTTTACATATATAAGAATGAGTAGAACCAGGGTCAATCAAAGCAATCACATTAGTATCAAAGAGAGTAAAAGTACTGGTAATAACATCTGGCGAGGAAGCATCCTCGCGTGCGCGTATAGCATAAGCTCTAGCAGGAGCACGAGCCTCAGATCTGGTCGTAGCATCTCTAGATCCTCTCTGACCACCACTAGCATTGCCCGTATTTCTAGATGATCTACCTCGAGCAGTGGTAGCACCCGGTTTCCCACTCTGATTTACATTCTGTTCAGACAACCTCGGGCAATCTTTAATGAAGTGGTCAACTGATCCGCACTTGTAACAGGAGCGGTCATGGAATCTACAACTCCCCGAATGCCATTTACCACAATACTGACACTCCGTTCTATCTCGACGATCATTTCCCACACTGGCGACCGAAGTGACTCGTGCACTCGCAGGGGGTCGATCGCGATCTCGTCTAGAAAAGCCCAAAGTGTCTCTAGACCGGCCTAAGCCATCTCTAAATTTCTTCGATGATTGTGGGAAGGGCTTCCCCGAAGACCTCTTACGAAACTTCTTTGCTACCACCTCAGCTTTTCTTTTCTCCATACTGAGCTCCTCGGCTTTGCAAGCTCGCTCGACAAGTGCCACAAATTCTCAGACTTCCAAAATGCCAACATACAGCTTTATATCATCATTCAGCCCATCCTCGAAACGTTTACACATTACAGCTTCTGAGGAAATGCATTCTCGTACGTACCGGCTAAGCCTCACAAATTTTCGTTCATAGTCGTTAACCGACATGGAACCTTGTTTGAGTTCAAGAAATTCCTTCCATTTTTGGTCAATGAATCTCTGACTGATATACTTCTTTCGAAACTCGGTTTGGAAGAACTCCCAAGTTACTTGCTCTCTGGGCACCACAGAAGTCAATGTATTCCTCCAATAGTAGGCAGAATCACGTAGCAAGGAGATAGTACACTTTAGGCACTCATTGGATGTGCAAGATAGTTCATCTAGTACCCGGATAGTGTTGTCCAACCAAAATTTCACTTGGTCAGCATTATCGCTGTCCGTGGCTTTAAATTCAGTAGCCCCGTGTTTTCAGATTCTGTCAACTGGGGGCTTAATTGACCTTATTTGGTCAGTTACCGGAGGTATGGTAGGTGCAGGGGTGGTATTTGTCGGGAATGGAGGTTGTGGAACAGCCGTATTAGTTCGAATGTATTGGTTGAACAAGTCATTCATCACGCTATAGAAAGCTTGTCTAGCTTCATCATTCGGATTACTAGCATTAGGTTGAGAGTCCGCCGGCGCTGTCCCTTGTGCGGGAGCAGGCGCTACACTCTCAAGATCATCAGCTACCGCTCAATCGGGATCGTGATCCATTACTATAAATAAACACATTTACAAATGTCAGAAATCACCACACTATCAAATAATCACATAAAACGACATGTATAGCTAGACCCAAACGCATTACGGTTGTCCTAGAATCGGCATGTATAGCGAATACTTATTTGTAAGGGCTCAACTAATTCAAAGCACATACGAAACATACCTCATCGCTGGGATTTTACGAGCGTATTAATTGAAATTATTACAGCAGATCGCTCAATTCCAAATCACATACCTTTGAAATTTAACCAGATATAACTACTCGCTCAAATGCCTTCGGGACATAGCCCGGTTAGAGTAACTCGCACAATTGCCTTCGGGACTTAGCCCGGATTTAGTAACTCGCACAAATGCCTTCGGGACTTAGCCCGGATTTAGTAATTCGCACAAATGCCTTCGGGACTTAGCCCGGGTTTAGTAACTCGCACAGATGCCTTCGGGACTTAGCCCGGATTAGTCACTAGTGCAGATGCATTCGGGACTTAGCCCGGTTTTCTTCCAAATATTCATACACATATCAATAAATCATGACACATCTATAATTCATTTTCATAATTAGAGTTCAATCACACGTCACGTATTAAGCAATCCCATTTTCAGCTCACTAGCCACATACAAATAGTATGGTTTAGTTTCCTTTATGACACGATCTCTATGCACATACGGCTACCCGTCACACGTATAGACAAATTAACTCAACATAAAATTCAAGTAGAATCATCATATCACCGTATATTTGTTACGCTCATACGTCATGACTTAATCAAATCGTAAGCTAAGTCTCGTTACTCGAAAACTTACCTCGGATGTTGTCGAACGATTTCGATGGCTATTCGACCACTTTTTCCTTCCCTTTATCGGATTTAGATCCCCTTTCCTCTTGAGCTTAATTTAACAAATAAATTGATTTAATCATTTGAGCATCGAAAAGAGGAACACAAGGTACTTAGCCCATATTTATACATTAGACATTAAAGTCACATACATGTGAAATCATGCATCAACTCAACATATTAACTCACACTCCCTTTTAGCCGATTGTCTAAACCAAGATAAAGGCATCAATATGCTTGCCTCTAACCGAATACATGCAACACTAATCTTCTCATGTGGCCGAGTATGCATGTATATGTTGAGGCCAATTATATGCTTAATACTTCCTACAAGTATGGTTACTTGTATTGATTATATATCGTTTTGTTTCAAATTCAAAACTCGGCTAATACGCATTTATACACTAGTAATCAAATACTAACATTTTGCATTTCATCTTACTACCATTTCACATCTACTTTCTACCATGGCCGAATGCATCAAGACACCATTTACCCTTACAAGGCATAAATTTCACCATCAAAACTAACAAGCTTATAATCCCATGACCGAAACCTCTAACAACACCAATTAAAAATACTTCATGGGTTTGAGGTAAAACCAAGAAAGAAACTCATGAATATCGAGATATAAGCACTAACATTGTTCATCTAGATTTAGCATGACACAACATCCATCACCCTTACATTTACCATAGCCGAAAACCTTACTCATTCCAAAATTCAAATCTCAACTTGGGTCATAAAAATAACTTGATATCTCACCAACACAACATCAACACCAAGCAAGAATGATGCATCCATGGCCGAGTGTCATTTCCATCACATAGCAAGATTTAGACCATGGGTTAGGTAGAACTCAAGCTAACAACTAAAACATGCATGCATCTCATGGAACATCATCAAACATACCTTAGCCTAGTTACATGCATGGCCGAACCTCTTCAACCTTTCTTCTTCCTTCCTCCTTAAAATTTTCGGCCAAGGATGAACCAAAGGATGAACACTTTTTTTTTGTTTTCTTCCCTTCAACTCACGACAATGGGGGAAACAATCACACACATCCTTTCTTTTTTTTTTTTGTTTCTCATCCTACTAACACTAATATTTTATTGCCCATGCTCTTTATTTTATTATTCCTTACATAATGCATTATCCCAACATGTTTATGACATGTTTTTAGCCATAACATTTTGTCCACCCATGCTCATGGCCGGCCACTACTAATTGGGGGGGGAATTTGACATGCAAGTCCCCCCTTTTGATTACATGCACTAATAGCTCTTTATAGATTACCCTATCACAATTCAAAAGTATCACGCATAAGTCCTATTAACTAAATTCACATGCAATTAATGAAATCGAAGCTTAAAACTTTCACACATTCATATTCACATATTTTAGACAATAAATATCATATTTAAATAATTTGGTGACTCGGTTTAGCGGTCCCGAAACCGCTTTCCGACTGGGGGAGCTTGAGCTACATGGGTAGCCTGAGAATCATGAGGGGATGGAGGTCTAACTCCCAGATTCGTACGAACGAACTCGGCAAACAAATCATTCAAAGCTTGGAAGAGAGCTTCTCGAGTCACTCCTCCCGATTAACTGTTACTGGCCTATTCTCAGATGGCACTACCCCTTCCACGGGAGTAGGCGCATTACTTTCTACATCATCATCACCAGCTCGCTCGGGATCCATTACTATAAAATAAAATATCTAAAAATCGTCAAGAGTCGTCACACTATCAAAATACAAGTATGGCATGTATAACTAGACTTTTACTTACACTAATTGTTCCGAGAACCAACTAAACCTGCTCTGATACCAATAAATGTAATGCCCCCACGCCCGAAACTGTCACCGGAGTCAAGCTTGAGGTGTTACTAAACTTATGTTACCCTTTAAAACAACTCTAAACCACTTATTTTAATTTTCGGAATAAACTATTTTTCTGCGTCATGGTTGCTTAAAAATTCATTTCTCGAGTTTCAAAACTCAAAATTAATATCCGTAAATTTTTCCTGAAACTAGAATCATATATATATCTACTAAATTTTTTCTAGAATTTTTTACTTAGCCAATTAGTACATTTTATTAGTTAAAGTTACCCCTATTTCAGAAATCGACTGCACTGACCTCTACTTACTTCAAACCACTTTTCTCTCTGTAAAAATATCATATGACTATACCGTTTGTTTCTATTAAAACTAGATTCAATATCGATTCTAACCATATAAAGTAAACCACCTAATTAATTTTGTAAAATCTATGGTGAATTTCTAAAGTTGGAATAGGGGATCCAGAAATCATTGTGGCCCTATTTCACCAAAACTCAGATATCTTATAAAATAAAAAACCTTTACCTATTTTGCTTATTCCATAGAAAACAGATACAATGATTTTTAATTTCATATATTATTCACCATAAACCCATGTCTCTACAATTTCTTGTGATTTTTCAAAATCACGTTATTTCTGATACTTGAATCTGTTTTTAAGTTACTTTCACATTTTTCTTAGTTTTCATGTGATAGTTACTACTTAATCATACATACTATTAAACATGTATACCATCAGCCATTCTATTAGTTAATCACTAGCAAGTATTTACACATCATTCATTGATCATATCATATCAAAAGAAACCAAGTTCCTATACATGCCATACACAAAACGAAACGTCTAACTATACCAATGTGATTTCTTCGATAGTGTGATCAGTTTCCGACGTTTCCTTCGATCCCCGAGTGGCTTGATAAAAACTATAAGAAAAAGAAAATAAAGAGAGTAAGCACTAGGCTTAGTAAGCTTACAAGCAAATAAATTACAACATTCAACATAATGAATAAATATACATAATGCCACCTAACCTCATAAACTTTCTTTACATTCTCATTTTCTACCTTCTTCTTTACTCACTTACCTTCTTTCTTACCTGACATTTCACTATTCACAAATATAATCTACCTTCCCTTTTTTCTGATAATTCACTGTAATTTAACGTGTACAATGACCCGTTGAACCACTCGGAATACTAAGGATACTAGGGTCGTTCCTTTCTATCAATATCCTGTCAATGCCATGTCTTCGACATGGACTTACATGAATTATTCCTGTCTCCAATGCCATATATATATCTAATATGGGCTTACATGGCTCATTCTTGTCTCCAAAGCCATATATCTGATATGGACTTACATGGCTCATTTCTGTTTTGTCCTGTCCTGTCAACCCCAATATCCTAACATTCCTAAGGTTCAAACGGGGCTTCCTAATGTTTTTTCTCTGTCACTTCGCCTTTAATTCGACTTTAAATATTCTCAAAAAAATAAGTATATAAATGCTGGAAATTGACAATAATAATGTAAAATAAAAGAATATTACATTTATTTACTGTAAACTTACCTCGATACAAAATGTGACTAAACTTTACAATTTAGTCCTTTACTTTTTCTTTTCCCCTATCTACTCCCAAATTTCGTTCTTCTTGATCTATAATAACAAATTTAACTTATTTAATATTCACATTTATCAAAACAGTCCTTTACTCAAACTTTGCAAAAATTACATTTTTGCCCCTAAACTTTTGCATATTTACACTTTTGCCGCTAGGCTCGGGAATTAAAATTTATCCCTTTTTCTTATGTTTTATGACATGATGATCATTTTTCCCTTCTATGGCAGCATCAAATTCACACTCTAACATGCACTTATGACTATTAGGTATTTTTACCGATTAAGCCTTTTTACTCGTTTTTACCTAAAACCGAGTAGCACAAGTTGTCTAACATAATCTAAGACCTCATATTCTATCATAAAACATCAAAATAAACACTTTTCACCTATGGGTATTTTTCCAAATATGAACCCTAACTTAAATTATTGCTAGCATAAGCTTTATCGAACTACCGGGACTCCGAAAACGTAAAGAGCATTAAAAACGGGGCTTGGAATCACTTACTATGGAGCTTGAAAATTGAAGAAACCCTAGCTATGGAGAGAGCAAAAATTCGGCAGCAACTAAAGAAGATGATAACAAATTTTGTGTTATTTTTCCCTTTTTAATTCATTTAATATCCAAATGACCAAATTGCCCCTCCTTACTAAACTTTAAAAAAATTCCTTCCATGTCCTAATTTTTGTCCATGAACTTAAAATTGGTCAAGTTGTTATTTAAATCCTCCTAATTAATATTCCAAAGCAATTTCATACTAAAAACTTCTAGAATGCAAGTTTTGCAAATTATTCGATTTAGTCCCTAACCTTAACTTAAGCACTTTATGCATAGAATTTCATCACGAAATTTTCACAAAATCATGCAATCATATCATGAACTTCAAAATAATAGTAAAATAAATTTTTCTACCTCAGATTTGTGGTTTCACAACCACTATTCCGTTTAGGCCCTATTTCAGGATGTTACATCAGGAGTTCGGGGATCATCGAGGATCGTCACCACACTATCGAACTCTATTTTGGTACCTTTTGGAAATGTATATATTGAAGTATGGTGTGTATAGGCTAGAAGTAGTTGATTATGTGTTGTGAAGTGTGTATATATATCATGCCATGTGATATGGCTAGTTTGTGGCTGAACTTATATTTTGATTTTGGTATATGATATGTGATGCAAACTAAGCTTATGTGATGTGTTTATAAATGACCAAATGAAATGGCCAATATTGGAAAATTTTGGTATGTGCAAATTTGAGGTATTGGTAAGTTTATAACATGTGTTTGAATGATGTAAAATGAGGTTATGAAACAAAAGTTTAGATATGATTTGGTCTTATGTTTTGGTATAATTTGGTATGACTATTAAGCATGAAGTTGATTGATAATGTTATGGTATGAATGATGTAAGTTTTGTTATGAAATTGGCTAAAATTATAGTGCAAATGTGCTTGGTTTGATGCTTGTAGGGAGGACCCTTTTATGGGTGGCAATTTGGCCTTGTAAATAGCCTATTTTTTCCCACACGGGTAGGGACACGGGCGTGTGTCCCAGTCATGATGCTCGAGGGCCATTTCGGAATGAGCTTGAGCAGACCACACGGTCGCACACAGGGGCGTGTATAAGGCCATGTCGCCAAGTCAATTCCGACCACGGGCTAGACACACGGATGTGTGACTGGCTATGTGACCCAAGTCAGTAGCCTCCCTAATTTTCACACGGCCTAGCACACGGGCGTGTCTTGTGGCCGTGTGGACAAGTCAGTATGTATGCCCTATTTTGATAAGGCCTATGTAACAACCCTAACCCATGTTCGTCCCCGAAATAGGGTTACGAGGTATTACTAAACGAGACACAACTTTCGGACATTGATGGATACACATAGGAGTTAATCATTTTATTCACCACATATGAATGTATACTAAACAAAACCAAAACATTACAGGTTGCACGGAAATCAACAAACATACAACCATAAATCATTATTAACTAGTTGAATATAAGCATACAAATTAAACAACTCATTACTAATTATTTAAGACCAAATATACATACAACCTTATTATAAAACTTGACTAAACCAAGCTTATTATTTGCTATTCCATTAATACACACAAAAATATCATATAACATATACTTAATAATTAAAGCACAATTAACGAAGCCACTTACTAAACTTGCATCAAACCATCTTGTTTAATAAAAGCATATGTCACTATTCATATGGTCAATTTCTAAAGCTTTAGCCAAATGCAAATATGCTTAATATTTATGCTTTAACAATTGTTCACTTTCAACTTTATTCAATCATTTTACACGCCTAAACATTTCAAAGAACTAAACCAATATATCAAACATAGTTTGTCTTTCACATAAACGCATAATAAATATATATATACATAATACATAGCAACTATTTGTCTAACACTTTAACATACCAAAACCGAATCTAAACATGCTAATATTACTAATTATGTAACGTAACAAAGGTCATATTCTAGACTAATTCAATGATCACATATTCGGCTAAGTATGTAAATATACATATAACCAAAATTTATGTTATGTCAAACATATTACAAATATATCTCAACTAATGTATAATTATTAAACCAATACATATATAAGTGCCGGATCATGTTTGAATTACTAATATGATTCATATCAATTTCTTCTATATACCAATACCGAATTCACTAAATCATAGGTCCACACTTTAACAAGTTTATCAAACCAATTTCACCTATATCCACTTATATACAAGTCATAGCCGAATCACCCAAAACCAAAACCAAGCTTAACCACCACTGGATTCAAACTCAAATGCCAAATTTCAATCTACATCTTTTACCTATATTTAATATCATAGTCGAATTTATTGATCAATCACATATATATATTATTAGCACTTCACTTAATTTATATATCACAACCGAATTTACCTTGATACTAAATCACATAACGAAGCATAGCCTAAACATCGAACCAAACATATTCATAATTTGATCAAGACATAAAATCCAACACAACAAAATAATAAAGCCATTTTCGCATGGCTCATATTTACATTTCCCAAAACAAACATAAACATAAGCTAGGCTATACATGCCATAGATTTAAGTTCAACTTTATAAAAAAATACCGAAATAGTTGATAGTGTGATTGACTTCTGTGACAATCCCCGAGCCCGTAACTAGCTTCAAAAATCTATAAAACAGAGAGTAAACATACACACAGTAAGCTTTCACAGCTTAGCAAGCCTTAAGCAAATAAAACATTCATTAACATCAATAGCTCAACTAGACTAAACCAATTCATGCTACCATAATCACATTTAATCTCAAACTTGGAAATTCATATACAATATATACATTCATGTATCAACTTTAACTTGGCCGAAATACATATATATATCCATTATCAAAGTTATTATTTACTTCTAAGGTCATAATATCATCATATAGATGAATGTATATACACATTCATATATGTATACACATGTTTCACACATTAATATCACATACTTATATCATTTTGTCGAAGATAGATTTGCATTCGATATACATATAACCAACTTTATAGCATGATTCATATCTTCACTTCAAATACCAAAACTTACCTTAATTTCAATACATTAGCTAACACATACCTAAACCTTTTAATTTGATTTTACATTCGGTCTTTACTTAACATTGCTCGTTGAATCATTCGGAATTAAATAGGATACTCGGATTGTAACACCCCTAACCTGTAACCGTCGCCGAAATAGGTTAAGAGGCATTATCAAACTTATAATAACATTCAGAACAATCATTATCAAATAATCATATCAGTACAGTAAATGTCATTCATTCACATTCAATAAGAACTTAAATCGAGCATACAAAGCCTAACTCATGCATTCGAGACCAATCTAATAACATATAAAAGTTTTGAAAACTTAAAAATTTTCAACTTTTAAAAGGTCACACACCCGTGTGAACACGCCGTGTGCCTCACATAGCATTAGACACATTTGTGTGTCAAGCCGTGGCGAAACAGGGCATACACAATGACTTGTCCACATGGCCACAAGACACGCTCGTGTTCCACGCCGTGTGAAAGTTAGGGAGGCTACTGACTTGGCCACATGGCCAGCCACACACCCGTGTACCATCTCGTATGCCTCACATAGCCAGTAGACACGCCTGTGTGTCTAGGCCATGTCAAAGTTGGAGGGTATATTGACTTTAATTCGTAGGGTACCGCAGGGGACACATGACTATGTAACATGACCGTGTGTAGCACATGGCTGAGACACACACCCGTGTCTCTACCCGTGTGGAAAAAAATAGGCCCTTTGAATAGCTAATTTGCCACCCCAATTTGGGTCAACCTATAAGCACCAAACCAAGCATATATGCGTGACCATTTCAGCCAATATCTATACCAAACCATACATAATTTAAATGTAACACCCCGAACCCGAGACCGACACCGGAGTCGGACACGAGATGTTAACAAACTTTGAAAAATTTTTCCAGACACTGCCTAGTCTGAGTACTAGTCGCTTCAAAATCATATCTTGAGTTCCACAACTCGAAAATCAGTTTTGTGATTTTTCCCTGAAACTAGACTCATGTCTCCACCTATGTATTTTTTTCTAGAATTTTTGGTCGGGCCAATTAGTACAGTTTATTAGTCAAAGTCTCCCATGTTACAGGGATCGACTACACTGACCTTTTCCCATTACGACTTGGATATCTCTCTGCACAGAGCTTCAATACTGATTCCATTTGTTTCTATGGAAACTAGACTCAGATAGGAATCTGTACATATATGGTACGACCCCTAATTATCTCTGGTTAATTTATATTGAATTTCCAAAGTCGGAGCAGGGAATCCAGAAACCGTTCTGGCCCTGTCCCACAAAAATCTGATTATCTCTTAATATACTGCCCATATGATCTTTTCGTTACTTCCTCATGAAAACAGACTCATCGAGCTTCGATTACATAATTTATTCATCAATTAATTCCACTCCTACTATTTTTAGTGATTTTTCAATCTCATGACACTGCTGCTGCCAGCATCTGTTACGAAAGTAACTAGGTCCATTTCATGCCTACCCTTGATCCAACTCAATCGAACATTCGTGCCATCTTCGCATGGCTTAAAGTTTACATGCCAAAGTTCAAACACAACGTAATAGCTTATACATGCCAAAATGTTCTTCTAAGCCAACTAAGAAGAAAGTACCAAAACTTGCTATCCGGTGTGATGACTTCGATGACGGCCTGACCCCGCAAAAATAGATGAGTCCAAGCAACCTATAATGGGTGACAAGGAAACACCGAGTGAGTTTATAACTCAGTAAGTCATAAGCTATGCACTACCATCCATCAATAACATTATCACAAGAGAAAACAAAATGGAACGAGGCTAATTACTCCATCCATTCCGAACCATACCATAGTTCCTCCAACCTATCGATTCAATTTCATATCAATTCATGCATTCACGTTCCATATACTCATCAATAGGACATTGAAGCATTTTCATAAATCAATTTATTTTCGTTACAATCAAACGACTAAACGGCCTTTCACCCATCCTACGATAAATTTTATGTACGTGACTTCAAGTATATTTGTCACATAGGTTCAAACTTACCGAGCTCAACACCAAGTATAAGCATAGCACCTATTAGCCATGTACTCAAGACACTTACCCGATCCGCTGTCCGCGATCGACTCAATAGTGTCGCACACGTAGTGTCCATAATGATTCACGAATGTATATTGAGTCCGCACACTCAGTGCTATATAATCAACTCGCACACTTAGTGCTACGTAATCAAATCGCACACTTAGTGCTACATAGTCAAACTCGCACACTTAGTGCCGCATGGTCAATTCGCACACTTAGTGCATCATATTCATTTCGCACACTTAGTGCAACATAGTCAAATCGCACACTTAGTGCTGTACAATTTAATTCCCGCACACTTAGTGCTGTACAATTTAATTCCCGCGCACTTAGCGCCAATCTCATGGTCATAAATGGTTATATCCGCACGTTTAGTGCCGAGATCAACAACTCAGTACATCTTACCTCTTTTCTTTTCATTCAACAATTTCATCATCACATACGTACATGCATATATATATATGTATATTTATTCATTCCATTCAGCATCAATACATAAACATTATGACCATTTGAAATAATACCAACTACATGCTTAATGACTTACCTTGTGTTGGGTAAGACGGTTCCAACTCGGCTACTCGATGACCTTTTCTTTGCCTTTGCTCGATTCACCACCTTTAACTCCTTGAGCTAAATCAAACAAATTTGACTCATTAAAGTCTCATTTTGCTAGCTTATGGCCGAATATGACAAGGAGTTTGATGGGTCATATGGCCACCTTTTAGCTCAAATACACAATGGTCATATGCATTTTTAATCACATCAAATGATTCAATACAATTCACTCGAACATCAAAAGAGAACCTCAAGGTACTTAGTCCATATACACATTAGACATTAGAGTCACATATGTACGAATTCACGAATCGAATTCGACATATTGGCTAATTTTCCCTTTAGCCGAACCTTCTAAGTCAAGATAAAGCCATCAACATGCTTACCTTTGGCCGAACATACACATCAACTTAGGTGCTCATTTATGTGGCCGAACACACACATGTCTATGTTAAGGCCGATTGCAACACTCAATACATTCTACAAGTATGGACACTTGCATTGACTAAACACCATTTCTATTATTTTTACTCCAAAGCCGAATGCCTCTCAAGCCCTAAGCTCATGATCCTTTCATCATTAAGCAAGTGTTATAGCACAACTAACATCCATTTTCAATTTGAACACCAACATAAAAATATTAAACATGAAAATCCATAGCCGAAACCTATACATGACATTACTCATTCCACCCATCGAAACAATATTTGTTCAAGACATCAAGCATTTTTATTTGGGTATTACATATATGAGCATTTAGAATTTATATTTTTAGCAAGATCAATTTCTTTCCTCAACACATTCTTCATCAAAACTTTAAGGAAGTAATCAAATTTCCTTCTTTAATAGCCATAGCCGAATGCTCCATCCATCCATCAAAGTTAAAAATTTTGCATGGTCTAAGTAAGAACCATGATAATTAACCTAAAACAAGCTAAAATTTCACAACTTTAACACAATATACTAACCTTATTAAGCATTCAAATGGCCGAAAGTTCTTTGCCCCTATTCTTTCCTTCAATTCGGCCAAGAAGACAAGGATGAAGCCTTTTTTTTTTTCATTTGCTTTCTTTCTTACTTTCACGGCAATGGGGAGGGGAAGAAACAATTACACACATCCTTTCCTTTTTCCATTTCTTTATTCCCCATACTTCTTATTATATATTATCCTACATACCTCACTAGGCCAACATGTTCCCAACATGTTTCCACCCATAGCATGGCCGGCCACTACATATTAGGGAGGGGGAATTTGACATCAAGTCCCCTTTTTCTTCCACATGCACTAATAGGTCCTCATGCATTGACCTATCACATTTTAAAATTTTCTCATATAAGTCCTATTGACTAAATTCACATGCAATCGACTAAATCGAAGCTTGAAATTTTCACACATTCCTGATTACATATTCTAGACAATAAACATCACATTCAAACCTTTCGGTGACTCGGTTTAGCGGTCCCGAAACCACTTCCCGACTAGGGTCAATTTTGGGCTGTTACATTTATGCTATAACATTACCAATCATTTTAAAACTCAATTCATCAATCAATTCATACGAAAACTTAAACTAAAATCATACCTTAACATATGATCAATACATCATTCAATCAAATGCTCAAAACTTACCAAAACTTCTCAACATTGACCAATTATTTTGGCCAACCAAAACATACCACAATTTCACATTAGCATCACATATCATATACCATTATCAAACTATAAGCTCAAACACAAACTAGCCATATCACATGGCTAAATATATACATCACAAAACAATATCCCACAACTTCTAGCCTATACATGCCATACTTTAATATATATACATTTTCAAAGTACGAAAATAAGGTTCGATAGTGTGGTGAAGTTCCTCGATAATCCCCGAGCTCACAGTAGCTTCGATATCTATAAAACAATGCAAACACCCACAAAGTAAGCTTTCAAAAGCTTAGTAAGCCATATACAAATAAACATATCATTCAAAACAAATAAGTATCATCAAATCATTTATACTTTGTATACCAATGCTAACAAAAATCTCATATTCAAATACTTACGTTTCATTCTCAAATAGGATATACAAAGTAAACATACCTGAATCTGATACGATTTCAAAAAGTTATTCATTTTCTCCGAATGCCCATTTGAACCATTCGGAAATGTAAGGATATGCGGATAGCTCAGAGAACATATACAATGCCAACGTCCTGGACGTGGTCTGACATGTAATCAAACATCGATGCCGCTGTCCCAAACATGGTCTTACACAAAATTAGATACAATATCAATTTTTCAGACATGGTCTTACACGCAAAACAGAAGTCGATGCCAACGTCATAGACGTGGTCTTACACACAGAACAGATATCAGAAATCATATGTCATGACATATGTATCCTGACTATTCCTAAGGTTCGTACGGGGCTTTTAGACGTTAGAACTTTGTCGATTCTTTCTCGGATAGCATATATTTGGCTCGGACATTCATTCATCACAAGTCAATATCAAATGAATAATAATAATTCAATTTAGACAAGTTTATTTGTATATCGACTTACCTCGTAAGGATTCAAATAAATGAAATCGGTTACTCGACGACTTTCGACTCTCCCTGATCTAATTTCGTTTGCTTTAGTTCTCGATCTAAATCAATTCAAATATAACTTATTCAACACACATTCATTCAAAACAATCCACACACACACAATTAGGGCATTTTGCAAACTAGCCCTCACATTTTTACATTTTAAGACTTTAGTCTCTAATTCACAAAATCACAAAATACACATAATTTGCTTGTACACAAGTTTAGTGTAACACCCCTCACCCGTATCCAACACCGGGATAGGGCTCGAGCCATTACCAAACTTAAACATTCATAAACCTACAAAATCGGGTCATCCAATTTTGCCCAAAATTAAAACTTTTAGAACATATGCATATCGTCCCTTATATAGGCCATCGACGCCTATAACCTACAGTATGGTGGTTCAGGACAAAAACCGAAAACATTCGGTAAACATTGGGCTCCTCAGAAAATTTTCCTTATCACAAAGTGTCACACGCCCATGTAGATAGGCCGTGTGGACTCACACGCCTATGTGGCTTGGGGCACGCCCATGCCCTTAATTTGTGGGCAACACTGACTTTTAAACACGGCCATGGCACACACCCGTGTGGCCTACCTGTGTTCAATACTGACTTTGGGATACGACTATGGGACACGCTCGTGTGACCTACCCGTGTCCTATGCTAACTTAAAATTAAACATCCATGTTCAGGGCGCTAACAGCTTATTACCATATCACATATTTATTCCATGGCCATGACCACCTCGAATGGTCCTAAGGCATTCACCATGTACATATGTCATATACTTCTTATACATAGTGAACAAGCATAAACACATACCCACATCACAAGACATTTACACATATCATGGCTGAATAGGCTTACAAGCCAAAATCATTATAAGCCACATCTCATGGCTACATACAACAAATCATTATAAGCCAATACATTTGGCGAATCACAACAACTTTGATCATAGAAAAACTAAGTCCCTATACATGCCACTCACTTGTTCACATTTAACATCTACATGTCAATACTCCAAGGGTAAAGGCTCGATAGTGTGATGCTGCCTCCGACGATCTCTAATCCCGAGCTGACCTATCAAAACTAGAAAAAAATGGAAAGGGGGAGTAATCTTTACGCTTAGTAAGTCCATATGAAAATAATAAGCATTATAATAACATGTTTCCTTGGGTAAAATAACTATAATTATGCTTTTATTCATATTCTAGTCAAGCTGTCTACTCGAGTCATAGGCGATAAATTATTTATAACTTGAGCTAAGGAACTGCAAATTAATATCCGTTAATTTTACCAAAAACTAGACTCATATCTTTTCTTTTCATAAAACTTTCATAATTTTTGGTTTAGCCAATAAGTATAGTTTATTATTCAAAGTCTCCCCTTTTTCACTGTTTGACAGCTTCAACCTTTCTTCACTAAAATTTATTTATCTCCTAGTACGAACTCGAATAATGTTCCTGTCTCTTTCTCCCAAAACTATACTCATTAAGAATTTCATTCATATTAATTTTAACTCATAATTTTTTTTGTATAATTTCTAATGATTTTCCAATGTTGAGACAAGGGAGTCTGGAATTACTCCAACTCTGTCTCACAAGAATTCAAATATCTCATGATACAGAATTCTTTTGCTTACACCGTTTCCTTTATGTGAAACTAGACTCATTAACCTTTAATTCCATATTTTATTGAGTCTTTAATTTAGTTTCCACAAATTTTTGGTGGATTATCAAAGTCGGACCAATGCTACTGTACCAAAATTGTCATAGTGCAACAAGATAATAACCATCACAAATTTGTCATAGAAATTATTCTCATAAATATCATTCATTCATTTGCACCATTGTCATAAGTGCATTTCATTTCACATGTCAAACACGTGCTCATGGGTTTCGAGTACTTACCTGTGCTATCATTTAGCACTGCACTCGTCCAAACATGACAACTCACATGCATCGTAATATTATCATATAACATACATTAAATATCATGGCAAGAACCTTTTATTTCATTTTTCATATTAATCTCATTGAATTTCTCGAAATCTTGATGGATATCCCATTCATTGTCAATTCATACAAGTGATCATTTCATATGTGCACTCTCGCGAACCTCACATCTTATGGTGGGATTACCAGTCCAGGCTAAATCCCCCGTAATATAAACTCATGGAGTGATGTCAGGATTACCAGTCCAGGCTAAATCCCTTGTAACGACAAGCACTCTCAATGAGCTCGAATATGAATTACTAGTCCTGGCTAAATTCAGACCCCAATTGGATTACCCGTCCGGGCTAAATCCTTAATGCACACATATTCTTTAGGAGGCTCGATCACTTAAGGAACACCAGTCCGAGCTAGATCCTTTCTATATTTGAGATCAACGGATTACTCGTCCGGGCTAAATCCTTTTTTGCAACACATGTAGGATCTCAAGTCATGTAAGCCATGGTTTATCCATCGAATTTCCTTTTTTATTCAACTGAGTTTTTTCTCTTTTCATCAAGTATCTCATTATGCATAGCCGCTCATGCATTGTACATCCAATTCAAGACATTTCCAAGTTTATTTAGACATTAGTCCACAAGATAAACATGGTATTGCATATAATTATAATTTTCCATTTGTTACAATATATAATCTTCATATCAATTAAATAAATATCCATCACACAATGTTAACACATCAATTTAAGTTCAAGTATGAACAATAAAATATCATTTCTTTATCATTGACATATGAACTTACCTCGGTTTCGAGTACGAGTATTTAATTCGAGTTTGTGCTTAACCTTGTTCAACCTCGTTCTAAGCCCGAATCTTGTTTTCCTTGATCTATAATATCACATTTAGCCTACTAATTATGTAACGCCCCAATTTTTGGGTTTTCTGTGTTTCTGTGATTTTTAAAATTTGTGTGTGTTCTAGTTGGTTAAAATATATATTTTAGTAGGTTAGTGGGCCTTTGGAAGGCCCAAACTTAAGTTAAATCCGTGGTAGTCTTCGGAATTTTAATTTTATGAACAAGTGATGCAATTGGCGTTTGGGCTTTTAAGGGTAAAAGGGTAAAAGATGACACAAAAAGGAGTGTGGTGTAGTGGCAAGGTGGCGCCACTTAGGGGACAAGGAAGTGAAACCATAGAGGAAGCAAGGGGTCCAAGGTTCAAGTCTTGGCTCTTGCAATATATTTTGGTTTTTCTTTTCAATAAATCTGGAAGCAAGTAGGTGTGCTTTAAAGTTTAATGTGTTGGATTTATGACACAAATGAGTTGATGGCCTAGTGGTGGTGGCGTGGGTTGGCATGTAAGAGGACTTTGGTTCAAATCCCTTGGCACGCAAAGGTTGATTATTTTGCTATGTTGGGACGGCAAGAGTTGGTGTTGGTTTTAAACTCTGATGATGGAGGGATCCCACATTGGGAAGCTAACATAAAAGTAGATGGAGAGCTGGCTTTAAATAGAGCAAACCATGAGGAGAGTAAGCATACCCTTCTTAGCTGATCCCTTTCGCTTTGTGACGTGTTCGTTTGGGTTGGGCGTCAACTAAGAGTGTTTGGAGCTTGGATTAACTGCAGTCTCCTAACAGGTGTGTATTTCTCATTACCCTAGTAGTAGGACGGCTATTTTGGGCCGCGATGGGCTAAAATGGGCCTGTGGTCCCGATGGGTCTGTAGGCCCAAGTGATAAGTTGTAGAATTACTGAAATACCCCTGTAAGGTAGAATTACCGAAATACCCCTGTAGGGTAGAATTATTGAAATACCCATGTAGGATAGAATTAATGAAATACCCCTGTAGGATAGAATTACTAAAATACCCCTGTAGGATAGAATTACCGAAATACCCTTGTAGGGTAGAAATACCGAAATACCCCTGTAGGGTAGACTTACCGAGATACCCTTGTGGGGTAAAATTACCATTTTGCCCCTATGGTGTTAAATGACTATTTTGCCCCTCGTGCGTAAATGACTAACTTGTGTGATGATTGGGTTAGTTGATGTGGATTTATGTTAGTTACGTTAATACGTAAGTCTAATGTGTTAGTGATTGATATAAGGATTATCGCGTGGGAGATATCATCATCAATCGTCATCAACCAGGTGTGTAAACGACACCCTTCCTTAGACTGAATCGGTAAAAGCTGAAATACTGAAACATTGATATTTTGTGAACTTGCGAGCGTGCGAGCGCTCATGAGATAGTTGTTAATGAATATGGTGCATTTGGATGATTAGAGTGCAGAGTGTGCATTTTCGTGCACAACGGTATTTTTGGGCTTAATGGGTGGAAAACAGGCCAATGGGCCAACGGGCCCACTTTGGTAAAAAGACGAGGTAAGTACTTTTGATTACTTGGTAAACGTTAGATGAGCATGAAACCTTAGCAATAGGGAATAATTACTGAAATACTCTTATGCATGCAAAATTACTATTTTACCCCTAGGGTTATTTTTTTCTAAAAAGCGTGATGTTCTGTTTCTGTATATGTATGCCATGACATATTATTTCTGTTGCATGGGACATGGGTTTATATTGATGGAGGAAGCGTTCTGGCAGCCTCACTGCAATCTGGTGGCCTCGCCACATATATTTGTTCTGGTGACTTCGTCACAATATCTGGCAGCCTCGCTGCAATCTAGTGGTTTCACCACGTATATATATTTCTGTTCTGGTGGCCTAGCCACAATATCTGTATCTGGTGACTTCGTCACAATATCTGGCAGCCTCGCTGCAATTTCTGTGGTGTGTAGCGGTTGGTTGGATCGAGTAGTCTCCCCCACATGGTGTAAGTCTGGTACGGGGGTGTTATGGATGGCTTTGGGTTGGGATTTCTGCATTCATGATATATTTGTTCTGTATCTGCTATGGGCCTATGGGTTTCATTTTGATTTCTGTACTGGGCTAAGGCCCAGATAAGTCTGACTCTGAGGTTTGATCTGTTTTGGGCTATGGTTGGGTTATGTTACACACTGAGTTTACCGAACTCACCCTTTATTTTCATCTCCACAGGAAATCCCCAACCATAGTGGGCTTCGAGCTGTGAGGGACTCGGAGTGGCCACATCATCTGTAAAGTTGGTTTTTCTAAGTTAGTTTATTTTTATTATTTTATATTCTGATTTAATTTTGGGTTTTAAGTTGTAATAAGGCTGCTATTTAAATTTCTTTTTCCGCTATGGTTTTATTTTCTGATTATATTTATACTATGTCGAAACTGCTAGTGTTAGGCTATGCGGGTTGTCAAAATCAATGAACATTTTTCAAGAATCAACAAGCACAACAAATGGATAGCCTAAAGATTGATAAACCAGCTTTTCATTCAACCGTTGTTTTTACAAAAACCACCCCAATCACTTAAACCAACGAATGCATACTAAGTCGTAAGTCTATGTGACAGGTCAGATCTGGTAATAACGTCTGGGCCGGGTTTGGGGTGTTACAAATTAGTCACATTATTCATAGGGGTCCAAAAATCACATTTTTCCAAATTTACATTTTGACCCCTAAACTTTTACATATTTGCACTTTTTCCCCAATGCTCAGAAATTAAACTTCATCCAATTTTCTTATGTTTTATGACATGCTGATCATTTTTCATAACTATGACAGCCCCCAGTTTCCACTAAATCACCCATTTATTGCCAATTTTACAACTTTTACAAAACGGTCCTTTCGGATGTTTTCATCGAAAACCGCTTTGTAAAAGTCGCTTATTAAACACCCAACACTCATTTTCTATCATTCGACTTCAAAATAAAAGAATGTCATTCATGGGTAAATTTTTAAACACAAACCCTAGCTCAAAATAATGGTAGAAATAGCTAGAGCATGTTACCGGGATTTCAAAAATGTAAAGAACATTAAAAATAGGGCTCGGAATCACTTACTATTGAGCTTGGAAGATTGGCCAAACCCTAACCATGGCTGCCCTAGGTAAATTCGGCTGAAGCAAGAAGAAAGGGACACATTTGGATTTTAAAATGTCTTTTAATGTATTTTACCCTAAATAACCAAAATGCCCTTTTTTTTCTTTCTTTAAAATTTTATCCATCCAAGACCAGTTTTGTCCAATAAGTTATACAACGGTCTAATTACCATTTAAGGACCTCCCATTTAAAATTTCATAACAATTTGATACCTCTAACATGTAGAACTCAACATTTTCACTTTTTACAATTTAGTCCTTTTGACCAAATTGAGTCCCCAAACGTCGAAATTTTTGAACAAAATTTTCACGAAATCATTCCGTGAAATCGTAGACCATAAAAATATAATAAAAATAAATTTTCTCAGCTCGGATTTGTGGTCCCGAAACCACTATTCGACTAGGTCCTAATTCAGGATGTTACACTTAGCCGAATTTTCATAGCTCTCATACAAGTCCATACATTTCAAGTAAAATTTCAAGGACAAAATTTTTTAAGGGGGAGAAATGTAATGACCCAAAATCCATGGGCACCGGAAAAGTATATTATCGGGCCTTCGACGTAGTAAACCGGGTTTAAAAAAATTGTTAGAAATATTTATGAGTTTCGTGTTGTGTCTAATTAGGTTTTAATTAGGTGAATTTAGCTTAATTTAGAGTAATTAGCAAATAGGACTAAATTGAATAACAGGTAAAAGTCTAAATCGAAAGCAATAGAAAGGAAAAAGGGCCAAAATGGCAAATATGCCATTAAGTAATGGTTGAGGCGGCATAAATGTATTAAAAATCTAAGATTTTATTTAGATTATATATATTATATTATTAATTGATTATTATAATTATTAATTGTTATGGTTTTATATTATTATTAGTATTATTAAATAAATTCAATAGTAGAGAATTGTTTCGTAATAAAAATATTGGTCCATTTGTAATTTAAATACTTAAATTTCTTATAATTTAAGTATAAAGATATTTTTTAATTAAATAATTAAATTATGATATTTTTGTACAATAAACAAATTGAATAATGACAATTGTAATAAAAACATTGGTACATTTGTAATAAATAGATACATGTGCACTTGTTATAAAATAATTTGTTTATTTAATATTAAATTAATAGATAATTAGATTAAATTATATTATTGATAATTAAATAACTAAATAATTAAATTATTAGATTTTTGTGTAAAAAAATAAAATAAATGATGACAAGTGTATGGTATTGTGGTGTAAATTTGTTTGTATTTGATTAAATACTTAATAGATATTAAAAATAAATATATTATAATATATGCTAATTAAATAAATAAAGTAAATAAAAGATAAAAGAAAAAGAAACAAACAGAATAGAAACAGAAAGCATTTGAAAATAGGGGAGAAGAAAGAGAAAGAAAAAGGGAAAGAAAAGAAAAAGGAAAAACTAGAGATTTGAAGTTTGAAGCTTTGATTGGTAGGCCAATTAAGTCTTTTTTTGTTAATTTTGATGTTTTAGAAGCTTTAAAGCAAGGTTTTATTGAGATTAAGTTGATATTTCAAAAGTTCATAGGTTTCAAGTAGGGTTTATGTTGGAAAAATTATGGAATTAGGGATTAGATTGAATGAATTTTAAGTTAGAATTGAATAAGGGATTATATTGTAAAAGAAGCTACAAGTTTTATGATGTAGGGACTAAATTGAAGAAATTCTAAAATTAGGAAAATATGTTGGAAATTTAATAGTTAAGTTTGAGTTTGGACAAAATTTGAATAGAAATGGAGAGTGAATTAAATTAAGAAAGTAAGTAAGTTTAGTTAGGATTAAATTGGAATTAAAGTAAAAGTTAGATAAAAATTTCAGCAATTAAATTGTGTTGTGTTAATTATTGCGAAATTATTTTAATTGTTCGTAGCTGATATCGAGCCTGAAGCACCGATCTAAAAAGGAAAAGAAAAGATCGTCGAGGATTAAATCCGAAGAGAATTCTGGTTTGTATCACTATAATTTAAACTTTATCATTATTACGTGTTTAATTTACTAATTATGTGTGGTAAGTATTTTAAGGTAAGTGTTTAGTAAATGATAAATTTATGATTGGGTACTA
This sequence comes from Gossypium hirsutum, assembly GCF_007990345.1. Taxonomy (NCBI): domain Eukaryota; kingdom Viridiplantae; phylum Streptophyta; class Magnoliopsida; order Malvales; family Malvaceae; genus Gossypium; species Gossypium hirsutum. The sequence goes on along the minus strand of NC_053433.1, from coordinate 45,634,660 downwards.
AAATTGAGACTGATACTAAACTGAATTATGGAATACTGAATATTGTTTTAAATACTGAATTGAATTGTGAAGTTACTGAATATTATTATGTGTTCTGCATTGAACTGTGAAATTACTGAAGTAATAATTACTGTAATACTGTGAACTGATTGACATAGGGAATTATATTTGATACTGAACTGAGATGGAAATTGTACTGAAAAGTGAATTAAATACCCTATTAACTAGTTGGACTAGTCGGATATAGTTGGCATGCCATAGGATATGAAATAGTATGGGTTTTTGCCGGCCTATTGATCAGGCACTTACGTCCCGACTGCTGTTACTGTTACCGTTACTGTTACTGATTCGACACTTTGTGTGTCGAATACTATTACCGTTACTGTTACAGATTCAGCACTTTGTGTGTTGAATACTGTTATTGTTACTGTTACTGTTACTGCTACCGTTTCTAATTATTGTTTAGGTACTATGTACGGTTAAGGCACAATGTGCCGTACTGGTGTGTTGGTTGGAATCCGTGTAACCGTCGAGTCTGAGTCAAGTTTATAGGGACAAATGAAATAAATTTACTGATAAAACTAAATTTGAATGATATGGCATATGTGAAAGGTGAGAATTAAAATAAAGAAATAAGAATGGTATATATATAATCAAACGATAACATAAAAAGATTGAATTGTTCATTAAGTGATGATAATTGTAATGTAAAAGTATGTGTGTGATTTAATGTATTTAATTATAAATTAAATTATAGTGATACCACTGAGTATATGTATACTCAGCGTACGGTTGTTTCTGTGCGCAGTTGTAGAATTCAAGTATTGAACCAGCATCCAAAGCCAGACTCGACTTCAGTAAACTTTTGGTGATGTATATTTTCTTTTGGTAATTTGGCATGTACATAGGATGTGTATAAAGTTTATTATGTTTTGAATATAAATGATTAAAAATGTTATTATTACAAGTCTAAGAATGATAATGAAAGAAGTTTATCCATTTCAATTTAATTAGTACATTGATAAATTTAAATTGATATTATATTGATTGAGTTTGATCAGAAGGTATTTAGAATAGAAAATGAGTATGTGAAATGAATTGATTGAATTGGTTATGTTTGAAATGGATACGGTTTTAATTGCAGGACATAAGCAGAAATATTCGGAATACTTGAACTCCTTTCACTTTTAATACATGTTTTTGACTTTGAGAATTCATTATAGGGACTTAGTTATTAAATTATACTATGAATGTTATTTTATTTGTGAATTATTCATAAGTTGTCTAATATGTCTAGTAATGCCTCGTAACCCAGTTCCGGCGATGGTTCATTAAACTTTCATAATTTAGCCCATTTTACTCAAAATCATCAAAAATCCAAAGAAAAAACATAAAAACCCAACATCAAACTTTCATATTTCATCATATAACAACATAAAGCTCATGAATTCATCCATGGCACATTTCAAAATCATCAACAAAATAAAAAATTTAGACATAGGCTTGATAGTGCACAAAGCAACGATTACAAAAACGTAAAAATCATTAAAAACCGAACAAAATACCTACTCAATCAAGTCCTTCAATGGTCGAACCCTGGGTAGTCTTTTTCTTTTATTTTCTTGTGATTTTCAGTTGAAGAGCATGAATAATGGCTTATTTTCATACCTTATTTTAATTATAATTCATTTTATAATTAGTTTACCATTTTTCCCTTTCATTAAAACATAAATAAACCATTATAATAAGGCCATATATGTCCACTCGTGCTTTTAATGGTCAAATAACATAATAAGGACCTCTCATTTATAAAGCCAAATCAAATAAGCACTTTTAACAAGTAGCAATCAACTTATTAGGTACTTTTTATGAAATTGAGCACACAAACAATCGAATTTTCAGACGAAACTTTCACATATGCTAATTTACACATCATAAGCATGGAAAATAATATTTAACTGTTTTTTTGACTCGGATATGTGGTCCCGAAACCACTGTTTCGACTAGGGTCTAAACCGGACTATTACACGGATAGTCACACATATCATACAATGCCAACGTCCCAAACGTGATCTTACATGTAATTACATATCGATGCCATGTCCCGGACAGGGTCTTACTCGTAAACACATATCAGAAGCACAAATCGATGCCATTAATCGTGGTCTTACTCGTACACACATATCAGAATCACATATCGATGCCAATGTATTAAACGTGGTCTTACTTGCACACATATATCGAAATTACATATCGATGCCAACGTATTAAACGTAGTCTTACACGTAATCACATATCGATGCCAATGTCCCAGACGTGGTCTTACACGAGAACACATATCGTTGCCACTATCCCAGACAGGGTCTTACACATAATCACATATCGATGCCAACGTCCCAGACGTGGTCTTACATGTAATCACATATCAATGTCACTGTCCCAGACAAGGTCTTACACGTAATCACATATCGATGCCAACTTCCCAGATGTGGTGTAACGCCCCGAATTCTGGGCCTAGAAGTATTGGGCCTTGAGCGTGGAAACTGTTAGTATGCGGCTTATAAATATTTTAGTTGAGCAAGAAAGTGAATTGGGTGTGTTTGGGGATGTCTAAGAAGTCCTGGGTTCAAATCTAGGCTTTAGCAAAGTTTTAGTTTTTCCCTTAAGTGAACCTTGGCTTTAGCTTGTAGGCCTTATAAATATTAGTGGTTAAAATTTATCACAAGGAAGAATGTGGTCTAGTGGTTGTGGCATCATTATGGTGGAAATGGATCTGGAGTTCGAATCCCATGATTTGCAAGGTACATTTATTTTATTCCCATGAGGCGAGAGAGGTAGAGTTGGATTAAAACTCTCCTGAGGTGGTTGTGGAATTGGTCAAGCGAAGAAAATCAATGGATATGATAATGGTTGTTATGGACATGGAAGAGAATTGGGTGGAGAAAATCAAGGAATTTCAAACTTGGAGAGTGTTGTAGCCGAATTACGTAGCTTGTATGTGCAAATTCGGCTAAGGGGGTTTGGGGACTACATGTACGAGAACTTGAGAGTGTATAGGTGTCAAATTCTCTTCTTGGCATTTCGGGTTGTTTTTCCCCTTTTGGTTTTGCTTCTTTCTGAGTGTTGCTTTGTATTAACCGATTTCTGCTTTATTCTTCATCTCTATCTCAAGTCCTTTTTTCTTTTCTTTAGTTTCGGCCGAATACCTCTTTTCCTTATAGCCGAACCTTGCCTTGTTTCCATCGCTCTCTTTCTCCTCTCCCTCAACTATTTACTATGGCTGATTATGGGTAAGATATTCTCGCCTCATACTTCTCTTTTCTCCTACTTCGGTTCTCCTTATTCCTTCCCTTATTATATTTGTATCTTGGCCGAATATCATCTTATTTCTTTGTTTTGTTTTCGGTTGGTGAGTGTGGTGATCAATTGAGTAAGGCGCGCAGTTCTCTTTTCTCACTCTAATGTTTTGTGTTGGCCAAATATTGTAAGGTAAGCCCTCAATGTCATTGTTTCCCCTTTCGGCTTTCGGTTTATCTACTTTGTTAAACCATCTGCTAACTTCTCTCTTCTTTCCGACTACCCCCTCTATCTACCTTTCAGATCAATTCTTTTCATTCTTCGGTGTGCGCCACTTCATTAATCTATACTCTGCTCAGTTTTGTGGTAAGTGAGATTCGGTTAGGGATGATATTATACCTCTAATTCGAGTCTAATGTAGGATGGTGGCATCTTTTTGTATAGGTAGTGATCGAAGGTGATTGACCATTCTTTGAGGAACAAGGGTGTGGCAATTGAGGCTTTTGGGGCATAGGAGTGTTTGGAGTGGGGATTAATTCCTATCGTATCAGGTGTGTAGTCACACCCTTTTTTACTATAAAATGGAAAAAGCCGAAGTGCCGAAACTTCGCCATTTGGTGCCACATGGGCGTTCGATCGCATGCGTGGTAAACAACCTCACAAATCATTGGTAATAGACTGTAAAGGCCACCACGAGTTTTTCCATGGACATGGGCCGTTATGGGCCACGATGGGCCAAAATGGGCCGTGTGGGCCCAATATGATCGTGGGTCCCACACATATTAGATCTACGGTAATTGATAAATATTAGACTGGGCTATGTAGGTCACATAGACATAACTGAGTTTAGGCTAAATAGGCCACACGAGCGTGTGGGCCCACTTGGACCGAGTAATGGGCCTTGGGCCCATATACACCGTTATGATCATTTAGGTTATCTGTGTCGCTCGAAGCAACTGTAGACCTTTGGTGAGGTCGTTATCTGAGCTGGAACCCAAAATAGGTAAAATGATTGTTATGCCCCTGAAGGGCAAAATGACTAAAATGCCCCTACATGTTATATGATTGTTAATGTATGCCATTTATGATGTGTTTGCATTCATGTGATATTATGCTGCATGGGGGACGAGATCATTGATTTGGAGGAAGTATATGATTTGTTAGGGTCGCATGGTCGCTTGACAACTGTGGATCCACCGACGGCTTAAAGCCATTATGTGACAGGCAACTCTGCTGTGAAATTGGTTAGTGTCGTAACCGGTGTTACAACAGGAGTTCAGGGATGGGTAGTTTGATTAAATCCCCACAAGAGTGTAGGGTTGGACAGGATACAGAGTGCAGGGTTGGTTGGGTATTTGTTCATTGCATAATCTGATTCTGATTGTGACATGGGCTTAGGCCCAACTGAGGCTACTATGGGCTAAGGCCCAAGTGCCACCATTATTGTTATGGGCTTAGGCCCAAATTGATGTGGTGCATGTTTTATGATTGATGAGGGTTGTACACACTGAGTTTTCGTAAACTCATCCCCTCTTTTAAAATTTTTAGGTAATCCTTGGTAGGCGACTCGATGTATGGGAGGATTGGAGGTGGGCACACTACGAACAGCTTTAAATTTTTGTATTACTTTTACATTACTCAAATTACTTTATCTTTGGGTTTTTGATGTAATAAGGCCTTATCTCTAATTCTCTAGCTTTTAATTTGAGGGTTTTTAACTATTATGATTTATTTTTGTTAAAAGTAGAACGCATTTTTCCAAAATGATATTTGTTTTCATAACATCATGTTTTCGCAAGATTGTTGAAATGCTTCCGCAACAAACATGTTTTTAAAAGTAAGGCTGGTTTAAAATGGTTAACAAATAATTAAGTTGACTTTAATATTAAACAAAGGGGCTTTTATCTTTCAAGCGAGATTTATTACTAATACAAAGTTTTTCGAAAAAGCATTTTAATGTGACACGCCAGATTCAGTCATAACGTCTAGGCCGGGTTTGGGGTGTTACACGTGGTCTTACATGTAATCACATTGTAACACCCCTAACCCGTATCTATCGCCAGAATAGGGTTACGAGGCATTACCGAAAAAGATACAACTTTGATACATTCGCATAATCACTCAGATCATATTCGAAAGCTTACCTTTGTAACTTCAATTAAACAATTCTTGAATCATTAATACATAAAGCACAAAACAATTTTATTGTATTCGCATATAACCATTTTTTTCTTATCTTATAGTATAAATTCTATTCATATGGTCAAATATACTTCTTTTACATTGAAAATTCATGCGCAAATTATCATATCAATATGAACCATTTTATAACACAAATGTTAAGTCATATCACCTAATCCGCAAGCTAAATAACATGTCTAACCATCATATATTCAAACAACTTATGAACCATTTCTAAGCATAATTACCAAGTCAAAACATACCTAAATTTATATGCTAGCATAGTAACAAAATTACTAATACACAATCAATTCATTTGCTCACCTATTCAACTATCAAAATTAACCCTTTTAGTCATACCAATTCCACCATTCAATTTTAAAATAAATTTACCATTTAATAATCAAATACATATGTCAACTTATCACTTTAAATATCAAACCATAAACAAACATGTCATTTGCATACGTATCTAATTTATCTATCACTAGCTGAATATGCATGCACATCATTTACCAATTCCAAGCAAATTTTACAAGACAAAGTATATATCAAATTTTATGTCAATAATGAACCACACCAAATAACCAAAATCACAATATAGCAAAGTCATCTCATAGCTTAACAAAACATGTACCACATTTCACATAACAATCCATTGTCAATCTTCATTGCTGAATACATCCATTCATGATATCATGCATATCTCACACATATTACTCAATCATATATATATCCAACTATAATTTCACCTATATGTCATAACCAAATATTCTTTAATACCAAATCACATAATATCACATTAACCAAACATAACAACTAAGTTCACATATATTTTTATCTATGCATGAACCATAGCCGAATCAACCAAACACACATCCAAAATCACCAACCATTTTCAATGTATATAACACATATAAACTTGACTAAAGTTTCATATACTCACATAACATATTAGCCATTTTCGCATGGCTTAATATATACACAACTTCAAATTTAACCAAATATAATCTAGCCTATACATGCCATAGGTTCAAGCTCAAACTTATAAAGTACTAAAAATAGTTGATAGTGTGATAGACTTTGCTGACGATCCCTGAGCTCGTAACTAGTCTCCAAAATCTATAAAACAGAGGCAAACATAAACACACATAGTAAGCTATCATAACTTAGTGAGACATAAGCAAATAAATAACTCAATTTAACCAAACCAATTCATGCTATCATAATCACATTTAATTTCAAGCTTACAATTTCATATACAACATATACTTTCATATATAAATTTTACCTTGGCCGATTATACATATATCTATTATCAAAATAACATTCAATTTCAAAACCATAGTACCGTTACATAACCGAATATATATATACTCACTACAAGAAAATAGACTTTTAGTGGCGTTTTCACAAGCGCCACAAAAAATGCCGCTATAGGAAATGACGCAAAAAATTGCAGCGTTTATCTAAAAAAGTGCCACTAAAAGTCATGGCTTTAGAGGCGTTTGTAGGAAAAGCACCGCTAAAAGTCATGGCTTTTAGCGGCGCTTTTACCACAAACGCCGTTAATTTTGGTAGATTTGCGATGCCCATTTTTCATCAGTATCAGCCCTTCTTGCATTAAATCCAACCAAAAAATAGCAAATATAGCATCGAATGCAACCAAAAACAGCAAATTAAGCATAAAAAATACAACCAAAAACATTAATTCTAAATGATACTTCAAATTTAACGAAAGATACATAATGTAATTAATAAATAAAGTATAACTCAAAATATTCTTACAATAATGTTAAATATGACAATATTAAAAACATTCTTACAACGAGAAAACTAATGCCTAAGATGGTGGCTTTTGCGACTCTGAAACATCTGCATCATATGCTGACGCTGTAGCTGTAGCTCATTGTACTTTCTGCTCTGCTCTGCTGCCATCGCTGCTCCTCTGCCTCCCTCGCTACTACCGCTGCCTCCCTCGCTGCTTTCGTTGCCTCCCTCTCTGCTACCTCCGCTCTAAGTTGTTGCTAGAGTTCTTCATATTTTTTTTGAACCTCAACAATTTGCTCAACCGTGTTCGCTTGCATCTGAGCTATCTGGTCTCTTAACCTCTAAACTTCAGCTTAAGCTTGAATCCCAGAAGGCATGTTTTGCTGGAAGCCGGATCCAAAATATTGGGTCGGGGTAACACCAGATCCTTGAAATCGGACTCGACTGTACGTTTCAGGACCCAAAACTTTAGTGATAATTCTTTTGTCAATGTTCTCAAGATTAACAGAACTATCAATCGAAGGAATCGCTTCATACTCCGCCTTCTTCTCCATTAGTTTCTCCTAAAAAATCAATTAAAGAGTTAGAAACGAAATATATAATAAAAAGAAATGCAACATAACTTAACATTATTTAAAACTACTAATGACGAATTAAACCATTATAATTAAACATTATAAATATTTATAATAAATCAAATTTTATTAAGTAAATATACCATAATTTCTCCAGCTTCGGATGTCATAGGAGATCCATCTTTCTTCCTATGCGTAATCTCAAAAAGCTGAAGGCATCCAACTTTTTGACCAGACGAGACTTCCTACAATATAGTAGTAAAAATATTATTTAATAGTAGAAAGTCATTAATATTTGAAAGAATTAATAAATTCATAATACCTCGGCCTCAGCTACAGAAGCAAAACGTCTCGACCCTACCGTGTGCGTGAATTTTTGTTTTTGTCTGCTGCTTGTTCCAACTCGCTCACGGTTCTACATAATGAATTATTATTACGTATATAGTAAACACTATATATAAGAGTTTGGAAATACGTAATACCTCTCCTTTCTTTGAATTCTAGAATCTAACCGTATCTTCCCATTGGTACCTCAGAATTCCCGGCAGGACATTTCTCAATTTTTCCTCGAGGCTTATGTCTTTCTTAAAATATAGTTTTTTCAAAGTGCTTTTATGGTCTCTCCATTTTTTACCCAATGCCTTCTTGATATAGTCATTGGAGACCTCTAAAGCAAATCTCTCATAAAAAAACACAAGTTTAGAATGTAAATATAAATGAAACTTAAACCAAAGTATTATAAATTACATTCACGTTTTGTTACCTTAATATTATCGAGAGCTTGATTTTTGTTGATATCAGCCATGTGATGCCATGATTTGTAGTTAATGGGCAACATATTGGCATTTCGTGATATAATGTCCAAATAGCCTACTAAAAGTCGAGCTTCAGATCCAACAGGCTGGCCATGAATATCTCTACTTACTTTGACACGCTCGATAGGATTTAAGTCTATAAATCTTTAAGCAGCGTACGTCCTCGACCTCTGCGCGTCCCACCACTTTCAGCTAAAAAACGGTATATTATTATTATATTAAAATTGACAAATAAATCAATAATAAAAGTCAACACATGTAAAATGAACTTAACATTACTTTGAAATTCTGCAGGCTCGTCATGTAACACCCCTTACCCGTATCCGTCGCCGGAACAGGGTACGAGGTATTAACAAATTATAGTATATACTATTAAATAAAACCCAACAAAAATATGGCGTGCAATTTGATCATGAATCATTATAACATATGCCATTAACAATAAAACCAATTTCAAAGGCTTCGTACAAAATGATTAGTTTGATACTATAAGTAGTATTTTAAACCTAGACAATTATGACACGTAACAAAATAACTAAGTCTGCTATACATGTCATATTTCAAAATGATGAGTTCAGATACCAAGAGTATTGATAGTGCGGGCGGATCTTCAACGATCTCTAACTCCTGTGCTAGCTGGATGACACTATAAGACAAAGGAGAGAAAAGAAAGTAAGCTTATAGCTTAGTAAGTAAGTATATAAATAACAGATAAGAAATCTAATATGTTTACAACATAACTCAATTATATCATATTTTTAATTTTTTTTCTATTTACTCCGGTTTGATCAAGCTGTCCCTCCTGCGTTATGATCACTAAATAAATCATAACTCGAGTTACGAAACTCAAAATTCAAATCCATAAAATTTCACTGAATCTAGACTCATAAAACTTCTTACTAATTTTTTTCTAGAATTTTTGGTTTAGCCAATTAGTACAGTTTATTAGTTAAAGTTTCCCCTGTTACACAGCTCAACTGATCTGACCTCTGTTCACTACAAATTGAATTTCTCTCAGTACACAATTCAAATAACCATGAAATCTGTTTCATTTAAAACTAGACTCAATAAAGAATTTAGGCATATAAAATATATTTCTTAATTTATTTTTTAAAATTTTTAATTATTTTTTAAATTTTGAACAGGGGATCACATAGTCATTCTGAGCAAGTCACACACAATTGTAAATATCTCAAAATATAGAATTCCTTTGCTTGCTCTGTTTCTTTCATATGAGAATAGACTCATTAAGATTTAATTTCACATATCATTCAACCTCTAATTAAATTCCTTCTATTTTTGGTGATTTTTAAAAATCACGTCACTGATACTGTCCAAAAGAGTTTTAATGCTAATTTCACTCTTTCACACATTCTTTGTACTAACCTCATTTTAACTTATATATATATCACAAATCATTTTCACTACATTTCATACATCACAAGTATAGGTCCATGACTACAATGTCACCACAAAGCCATCCCGTTGAACAATTCGGATTAATCCTCGATACTTGATGGTTTCAGCACACAGCCCCACCATCATATTTCATTTAATTCGGCTCTCTCGTAAACATGGTGAACACTTAGTACCACTCATGCGACATAGCTGATTTGTCTCGTAGCTCTCTTGTCTACATGGTGTCCTTCACTTGGAATCACGCATGCGACCTAGCTACATTTATCTCTCACATAGCTCTCTTGTCTACATGGGATGCATCCCGTATCACACATGTGACCTAGCTACTACGTAGTATCTCGTAGCTTTCTTGTACACATGATGTGTACTCGGCACCATACATGTGACCTAGCTACGCACCCTCTATTTTATTTGATCTTTCCGAATGTTCAACCGGGATCTCTCTCTCTATTACTTATTTCCATTCTTCCAATAGTCGATTTATACTTCAACATCATCTAATATATATAATAGGCTGAAATATAAGAATGTAAATGAAATTAATGTATTATTTACATACAAACTTACCTCGGTGCAAAATATGGGGATTTTGCAATTTAGTCCAAAACTTTCTCCTTCCCCCGTTCGAGGTCAATTCCACGCTTTTCTTGATCTATAACAACATATTTAGTTCATTTAACACTCGAACTATTTATTTTAATCCAAAAATCACATTATACAAAAATTACATTTTTGCCCCCTAACTTTTACAAAATTATGATTTTTCCTCAAGGCTCGAAAATTTAATTTCAGCCCTTATTCTTATGTTTAATGACCTACAGATCATTTTTCTCTTCTATGGCAACATCAAATTCTCACTCTAACACATAGTTATGAACAATTATTTTTATCGATTATGCTGTTTTGCTCTGTGACAGCCCTAAAGTGACCCTAGTCGGAAAGCGGTTTCAGGACCGCTAAACCGAGTCACTAAATTATTTGAATATGATAATTATTGTCTAAAATATGTGAATATGAATGTGTGAAAGTTTTAAGCTTCGATTTAGTTAATTGCATGTGAATTTAGTTAATAGGACTTACGTGTGACACTTTTGAAATGTGATAGGTTAATCTATAAGGATCTATTAGTGCATGTAATCAAAAGGGTGGACTTGCATGTCAATTTCCCCACTTAATTAGTAGTGGCTGGCCATGACAATGAGGGTGGACAAAATGTGATGGGTAAAACATGTCATAAACATGTGGTGTTAATGCTTTATGTTAGAAATGATAAAATAAGGAGCATGGTAATAAAACAATGAAAAGGAAAATGATGAAGAAAAAAAAAAGAAAAAGTCCTCATGTTGTTGAACTTGGCCGAATAGAAGAAAGAAAAAGAAGGGAAAGAGCTTGGAGAAAATCGGCTATAGTGGTTCACTAGACTAAGGTATGTTGATGTTGTTCCATGAGATTCATGCATATTTTTAGTTGTTAGCTTAAGTTCTACCTAGCCCATGGTTTAAATATTTGCTATGAGATGGAGATGATATTCGGCCATGGGTGTTGTCTTCTTGGTTGGTGTTTGATGTTGTGGTGATGAGGCATGAAGATGAGCTAAGTTTTGGCTAAGGTGGACTTGTGTTGATGTCATTTGCATGCTAAGTGTGAAGCTTTGAGGTGATACATGTGATGGTGATTGATGACTCTTGGATTTTCTTTTTAGCATTTTTGAGTTAGACATTAAGTTCTTTGTTTAACCTATGACCAAAATTGAAATGGTATGGTGTCTTGATGCATTCGGCCATGGTAGGAAGTAGATGAGAATTGGTAGTAAGGTGAAGTGCAAATGTTAGTATTTGATTACTAGTGTATATATGTGTATTAGCCGAGTTTTGAACTTGAAACAAAATGGTAAGTAGTCAATACAAGTAACCATATTTGTAGGAAGTATTAAGCATATAATCGGCCTCAACATAGACATGCATATTCGGCCACATGAGGTAGATTGGTGTTGCATGTATTCGGTTAGAGGCAAGCATATTGATGCTTTTATCTTGGCTTAGATAATCGGCTAAAAGAGAGTGTGGGCTAATATGTTGAGTTGATTCATGATTTCATATATATGTGACTCTAATGTCTAATGTATATATGGGTTAAGTACCTTGAGTTTCTCTTTTTGATGTTCAAATGTTTAAATCAATTTATTTGTTAAATTAAGCTCAATAGGAAAGGGGAACTAAATTCGATAAAGGGAACAATAAAGTGATCGAACAGCCGTCGAAATCGTTCGACAACATCCGAGGTAAGTTTTCGAGTAATGAAACTTAGTTTACGATTTGATTAAGTCATGACGTATAATCATAACAAATATACGGTGATATAATGATTCTACTTGAATTATATGTTGAGTTAATTAGTCTATACGTATGATGGGTAGCCGTATGTGCATAGAGATCATGTCACAAAGCAAACCAAATCATGCTGTTTGTATGTGGCTATTGAGCTGAAAATGGGAATGCTTAATAATTGACTTGTGTTTGAATTCTAGTTATGAAAATGAAATAAAGATGTGTCATGATTTACTGATATGTGCATGAATATTCGGATGATAACGGGGCTAAGCCCCGAAGGCATTTGTGCTAGTGACTAATTCCGGGCTAAGTCCCGAAGGCATTTGTGCGAGTTACTAATTCCGGGCTAAGTCCCAAAGGTATTTGTGCGAGTTACTATATTCGGGCTAAGTCCCGAAGGCATTTGTGCAAACTACTATATCCGGGCTAAGTCCCGAAGGCATTTGAGCGAGTAGCTATATCCGGTTAAATCCCGAAGGTACTTGGTTTGGGAATGAGCGATCTTGCTGTAATAATTTCAATTAATATGCTCGTAAAATCCCAACGATGAGGTATGTTTCGTATATGCATTGGATTAGTTGATTCCTTTTAAATAGTATTCGCTCAGTCGATTAATGAGCTTCCGACTTTTGGTTAAGTTGATCTCTTATGTATGAGTATAAGGGTTGGTAATGTGAAGTAGGTATGATTTTGAGAATGTGTGTATATGTAATTATCCGTTTAGTCATATGAATGCTATACTTCAATTGTGCCTAATTTCATTGCTCAAAACTTACTAAGCATTAAATGCTTACTCCGTTTCTTTGATTCTCTGTTTTATAGATTTTGGTTCGTCAGCTATCAGACTCGGGATTGTCGAAGTCGAAGTCGTCCACACTATCAAAGCCCTTTTGGTACACTTTTGGTTGAACTCTGAAAATGGCATGTATAGGACTACCCTTTTTGTTGTTGGTCATGTACCCTTTGGTTTTGTATAAATTTGGATAGCCATGCGAAAATGGCTTATATACACTTCGAGCATAGCATTATGATCGTTTGTATGTTGTTCATTGAGAGGTATGAAATTTTTGCTAACGATTAGCCATTGGAATGGTTAATCATGATCCTTTTGGTGCTTTGTATGACAAATTCTAGTTGATTCATGGAAAACCATGAAATAGGTAAAGTTTACCTTAAAAATAGATGCTGACAGCAGCAGTGGTGTGGATTTTAAAAATCACTAAAAATAGTAGGAATGGAATTAAATAGTGAATAAATTATTTAATCGAACCTTGATGAATCTAATTTCATATGGAAGAAACGAAACAATCATATGAGTCGTATTTTAAGAGATATTTAAGTTTTCGTGGAACAAGGCCAGAGTGATTTCTGGATCCCCTGATCTGAATTTTGAAATTCACTATAAATTAACCAGAAATAATTAGAGGTCATGACATATATGTATAGATTCCTTTTTGAGTCTAGTTTCGTTAGAAACAAACGGCATAAGTAATGAAGCCCTGTACAGGAAGATATATAAGTCGTAATGCATGAAGGTCAGAGCAGTCGAACCCTGAAACAGGGGAGACTTTAACTAATAAACTGTACTAATTGGCTCGACCAAAAATTCTAGAAAACAAGTCGTAGATGGATATATGAGTCTAGTTTCAGGTAAAATTTACGAAACTGGTTTTCGAGTTTTGGAACTCAAGATATGATTTTTATGGTAACAGTGACGTAGTTAGCCAGCTTGTCTGGAAATTTTTAAAATGGACTGTGAAAATAAATGAAATAAGTCCGTAAATACCTCGTGTTCGACTCTGGCAACGGTCTCGGGTACGGGGTGTTACAATTTTATTGGTATCAGAGCTACGGTTTAGTCGATTCTAGGACTACCGTAATACGTTTGGGTCTAGCTATACATGCCATTATGCGATTATTTGATAGTGTGGTGATTTCTGACAATTGAAAATGTGTTTATTTATAGTAATGGATCCCGATCCCAACCGAGCGGTACCTGATGATCTTGAGAGTGTAGCGCCTGCTCCCGCGCAAGGGACAGCACCGGCGAACTCTCAACCTATTGCTAGTAATCCGAACGATGAAGCTAGACAAGCTTTTTATAGCGTGATGAATGATTGGTTCAACCAATACATTCGAACTAATACGGCTGTTCCACAACCTCCATTCCCGACTAATACCACCCCTGTACCTACAATACCTCCGGCAACTGACCAAATAAGGTCAAATAAGCCCCCAGTTGACAGAATCCGAAAACACGGGGCTACTAAATTTAAAGCTACGGACAGCAATGATGCCGAGCAAGCTGAATTTTGGTTGGACAATACTATTCGGGTACTGATGAGCTATCTTGCAGACCCGATGAGTGCCTAAAGTGTACTATCTCCTTGCTACGTGATTCTGCCAACTATTGGTGGAATACGTTGACTTCTGTTGTGCCCAGAGAGCAAGTAACTTGGGAGTTTTTCCAAACCGAGTTTCAGAAAAAGTATATCAGTCAGAGATTCATGGATCAAAAACGGAAGGAATTTCTTGAACTTAAACAAGGTCCCATGTCGGTTACCGACTATGAACGAAAGTTTGTAAGTGTGACAGCCCAAAATTGACCCTAGTCGGGAAGTGGTTTCGGGACCACAAAACCGAGTCATACTAATAATTAGCCATCATATTTGATGCTTATTATATGTATATATGCATGTGTGAAAATTTCATGCTTGAATTTTGTAAATTGTAAGTGAATTTTATTAAATAGGACTTATGTGAGAAAATTTAGAAATGTGCTAGGCAAATGTGAAGTGGCCTATTAATGCATGTTACGAAAATGATGGGTTTGCATGTCAAATTACCCAAAATGTGAGCTAGTGGCCGGCCATGCTATGGGTGGAAACATGTTGGGAACATGTTGGCTTAGTGTGTTATGTTAGAAAGAATAAATAAAAGGGTTAGTAATTAAGTAATGAAAAGGGAGGGGTGATGAAAACAAAGTTGTCTCATCCATCTCCCCCCCCTCCATTTGTCGTAGCTAGACAAAGAAAAAAGAAGAAAGAGTGTGTTCATCTTCCTTACCTTCTTGCAAAGCCGAAACAAAAGGGGAAAGAGGAAGGAATTTGTCTAGGGCATTCGGCTATCTTGGAGGTTAAATAAGGTAGGAGTTCATGTTATTTCTATTGATTTTTATGAGAATCTAGTAGTAGTCAAGCTCTTATTGTAACCCATATGTTGATTTTTCTTTAGTTTTGGTGACAAATTGTGCATACGGTATTATTGGATAAATGCTAAAAGGATGGTGTTTTGATATTTTGGATTGAAATATTAGAAAGGGGAAAATATGAGCTACCTAATTAGATATATGTGAATTTAAAAGATGGTATGAACAAATGTGGAGTTTTGCTAGTTTAGGATTATTCGGCCAAGTGTTTATGTGGTGGAAATTAAGTGTTAAATGGAATGAAAATGATATTATATGGGGGTATGTATATTCAGCCATATGAGTAAATATATAGATGATGTTAAATTTGATTATGTATAATGGGCCATATAGAGTACACATTGTGATATTAACTTTAATTCTCTATAATTGATCAAGTGGGTGATATTGGTTTATATGGTTGAATTTGAATTATGAATATGTACCTTGAAATAAAATATATCATCGACTATGTTACTTTGGAAGTAAGAATGCATTCGGCCTTGAGACAATTTATAAGTATTAGTTAAGGTTCTAATGTTTTGAACAAGAATGGTTGTAAGATGAAATGAAAATTATTAAAATATATATGAGTAATTAACAAGGGTGGTTGCCGTGTATATAATATTTATGTGTGTTTTATTGAAATATTTATTGGGTTAATTTTAGTAATTGGATCTTAGGTGATCAATAGCCGAATGGCTTAAAGTTAGTAAAAAGCATAAGGTGAATAAAAATAAAATGTTGCCGTATGCTTCTTTTGATATGAAACTATTAATGTTATGAGATATAAATAACTAGCAAGGTAATTAAACTACTTGATTTATTTATTTAAGCTCAAGAACCTAAAGGAGAGGCGTCCAACAAGGGGAAATCAAAGGTCATCGAGTAGCCGACTTGGAATTATTTTACCCAACATAAAGTAAGTCATTAAGCATATAGTTTGTATTAATTTAAATGGTCATAACGTCTATGTAATGATGCTGAATGGAATGATAAATATATATATATACATGTATGTATGTGGTGATGAAAGTGTTGAATGAAAAGAAAAGAGGTGAGATGTATTGAGTTGTTGATCTCGGCACTAAGAGTGCGGGTATAAACATTTATGATCATGAGATTGGCGCTAAGTGTGCGGGTTTAAATTGTACAGCACTAAGTGTGCGAGTTTGATTATGTAGCACTAAGTGTGCGAGTTTGATTATGTAGCACTAAGTGTGCGAGTTTGATTATATAGCACTAAGTGTGCGAGTTGATTATATAGCACTGAGTGTGCGGACTTAATATATACTTTTGAATCACTATGGACACTAAGTGTGCGACATTATTGAGTTGATCACGGACAGCGGATCGGGTAAGCACCTTGAGTTCGTGACTAATAGGCGTTATGTTTATATTTGAAGTTGAGCTTGGTAAGTTTGAACCTATGTGACAATTATAATTGAAGTCACGTACATAAGATTTATCGTGGAATAGGTGAAAGGTCGTTTAGTTGTATGATTGTAACGAAAATAAAATGATGTATGAAAATGCCTCGAATATCCTATTGATTAGTATATGGAATGTGAATGCATGACTTGGTATGAGATTGAACCGATAGGTTTGAGGAACTATGGTATGGTTCGGTATGGATGGAGTAACTAGCCTCGTTCCATTTTGCTTCCTCTTGTGATAATGTTATTAATGGATGGTAGTGCATTGCTTATGACTTACTGAGTTATATACTCACTCGGTGTTTCCTTGTCACCTATTTTAGGTTTCTTGGACTCGTCTCTTTTTGCGTGATCGGGCCGTCATCGGAGTCATCACACCGGCTAGCAACTTTTGGTATCTTCTTTTTAGTCGGTCTAGGAGACATTTCGGCATGTATAGGCTAATATGTTTTCTTGAAATTTGGTATGTAAACTTTTAGCCATGCGAAAATGGCATAAATGTTCGGTTGGATTTGGTTTTATAACGTTAGGTCGTAAGTCTTGGTAATTCGATTTTTATGCCATATGTCATGGCTGATTAATTTTGGTGTTAAGATTCATGATATGGCAATAGTGTAGTAGGGAGATGTTTGACAATGATTAGCCTTTGGTATGGCTAGTCATGATTATAATTTTGTGATATGTATGATGAATTACTAGTTAGATCAATGAGAAATCACGAAATGGGCATAGTTGCTTCAGTAACAGATGCTGGCAGCAGCAGTGACGTGGGATTGAAAAATTACAAAAATAAGTAAGAATGGAATTAAATAGTTAATAAATTATGTAATCGAAGCTCGATGAGTCTATTTTCATATAGAGTAACGAAACGATCATATGGACAGTATGTTAAGAGATATTCAGGTTCTCGTGAGACAGGGCCAGAACGGTTTCTGGGTTCCCTGTTCCGAATTTGGAAATTCATTATAAATTAACCAGAGATAATTAGGAGTCATGCCTTATATGTATAGATTCCTCTCTGAGTCTAGTTTCTATAGAAACAAACGGCATCAGTATTTAAGCTCTGTGCAGGGAGTTATCCAAATCGTAATGCATGAAGGTCAGTGTAGTCGCACCCTGTAATAGGGGAGAATTTAACTAATAAACTGTACGAATTGGCCCGACCAAAAATTCTACAAAAATTCTACCATATAGGTATATGAGTCTAGTTCCAGGGAAAATTTACGGAACTGGATTTCGAGTTTCAGAACTCAAGATATGATTTTTAAAGCGACTAGTACGCAGATTGGAAGCTTGTCTGGGAAATGTCAAATAAGTGGTTTGAAGTCTGTTAACACCTCGTGTTCGACTCCGGCGACGGTCTCGGGTTCGGGGTGTTACAATTTTATTGGTATCAGAGCCAGGTTTAGTCGGTTCTAGGACTACCATAGCAGTATGAGTCTAGCTATACATGCCTTAATGTTAATGTTTAAATGTGTCATGACTTCTGACAGTTAAAATTTTTGTTTTGATTAGTAAATGGATCCCGGTGTAGAGAGAACCTTGGTGGATGACGTTGAAAGTGTAGCGGCTGCTCCTGCACAAGGGACGCCGCCTGTTGAACCTCAGTCATCTGCGAATAATCAAGGTGAGGGGGCTAAACAAGCCTTCTTTACCATGATGAATGAGTGGGTCGCGCAATATGCCCGAACCAATCTGGCTGTCCAACAATTCCCGAATTTGAATAATCCACCCCAAGAGCCCGTAATGCCATCAGTCACTGATCCTGTGAGGCTGAGTAAGCCACCTGTAGACTTGATTAGGAAGCGCGGGGCTGAGGAGTTCAGGGCCATAGTTACTGATGATGCTGAAAGGGCCGAGTTCTGGCTTGATAACACCAGTCGGGTGTTTGATGAACTGTCATGCACACCCGATGAATGTCTAAAGTGTGCTATATCCTTGTTGCGGGACTCAGCCTACTATTGGTGGAGGACCCTGATTTCCATAGTCCCAAACGAACGAGTTACTTGGGACTTCTTTCAAACGGAATTCCGAAAGAAATATATTAGTCAACGGTTCATTGATCAAAAGCGCAAGGAATTCTTGGAACTCAAGCAAGGCCGTATGACAGTATCTGAATACGAACATGAATTCGTAAGACTCAGTAGGTATGCCCGGGAGTGTGTAGCTGATGAGGTTGCTATGTGCAAAAGATTCGAAGAAGGATTGAATGAAGATTTAAAGCTACTAGTGGGTATTTTGGAGATAAAAGAATTCGTAACACTAGTCGAACGAGCCTGCAAGGCGGAAGAACTTGGAAAGGAGAAGAAGAAGGCTGAATTTGAAGCTAGAGACTATCGTAAAAGATCGACGGGTAAAGCTCCATTCTCAGCTGTAAAGAAGTTTAGGGAGGACACTAATAAGTCGAGGACGACTGCGGGAATTTCCATCAGAGCACGACCATCGACGGACTCCCGAGCTACTTCGGTAGCTAGTGTGGGCAATAATCGTCAAGAGAAACCTGAATGTCCCCAATGCGGAAGACGACACCTAGGCGAATGTTGGGGTAAGTCTACTAACAGGGCCTGTTACGGATGCGGTTCGAAGGACCACTTCATTAGAGATTGCACGGAGCTTGATGAGAAGAATAAGATTCAAGGTGCAAGACCTAGTGGAGTGACAACTAGAGGTAGACCATCGAGAATTTTAGGAGGTAGGGGTGGTAGTCAGAGAGGGGCCTCTGATACGGCTGTTCAAGCCGAGAACCGTACTCCTGCTAGAGCATATGCCATTCGCGCACGAGAGGAGGCATCCTCCCCTGACGTCATCACTGGTACCTTCACTCTCTTTGATACTAATGTGATTGCATTGATTGACCCTGGCTCTACTCATTCATATGTATGCGAAACCTTAGCATCCAGTAAGACTCTACCTGTTGAGTCTACTGAGTTCGTAATTCGAGTGTCAAACCCTTTGGGTCAATACGTACTTGTTGATAAAGTGTGTAAGAGATGCCCTCTAATAATCCGAGAATCCTGTTTTCCGGCCGATTTGATGCTTTTGCCGTTTGACGAATTTGATGTTATTCTTGGTTTGGATTGGTTGACCGCGCATGATGCGGTTGTGAATTGCAAAAGCAAGACTATTGATTTGAGGTGCGCAAATAACGAGATAATCTGAGTTGAGTCTACGGACTTAAGGGGGTTGCCAGCTGTAATATCAGCAATGTTGGCCCAGAAATATGTAAGAAAAGGGTGCGAAGCATACCTTGCGTATGTACTTGATGACAAAGAATTAGAAAAGAAACCCGAATCTGTGCCGGTGGTTTGTGAATACCCGGATATTTTTCCTGAAGAGTTACCGGGTTTGCCACCTATTCGGGAGATAGAGTTTGGTATTGAGCTTGTACCTGGAACTACGCCAATTTCGATAGCTCCGTATCGTATGGCACTAACCGAGTTAAAGGAATTGAAAGCTCAATTGCAAGAGTTGACGGATAGAGGTTTTGCTCGACCAAGTTTCTCACCTTGGGGTGCACCAGTATTGTTCGTGAAAAAGAAGGACGGAACCATGAGGTTGTGCATTGACTATCGTCAACTGAATAAAGTGACGATAAAGAAAAATATCCATTACCGCGTATTGATGATTTGTTTGATCAACTAAAGGGAGCCTCAGTGTTTTCAAAGATAGATTTGAGATCGGGTTATTATCAGTTGCGGATTCGAGATTCAGACGTACCCAAAACTGCTTTCAGAACGAGGTACGGTCACTACGAGTTCTTAGTGATGCCGTTCGGGCTCACTAATGCCCCTGCGGTATTTATGGATTTGATGAATCGGATCTTCAGACAGTATTTGGACTGGTTCGTAGTTGTGTTCATTGATGACATCTTAGTCTATTCAGGAGATGAGACCGAACATGCTGAGCACCTGAGATTAGTGTTGCAAATTTTGCGGGATAAGAAGTTATATGCTAAGTTCAGTAAGTGTGAGTTCTGGTTAAGAGAGGTTAGTTTCTTGGGTCATGTGGTATCCGCATCGGGTATTCGAGTTGACCCGAGCAAAATTTCAGCCATACTTAACTGGAAGCCTCCAAGAAATGTTACCGAAGTTCGGAGCTTCCTGGGGCTCGCCGGTTATTACCGACGATTTGTAAAAGGTTTCTCGATGATAGCCACACCAATGACGAAGCTACTTCAAAAGGATGCTAAGTTCGAATGGACGGAGAAATGTCAGAAAAGCTTCGATCAATTGAAAACTCATTTGACTGAAGCTCAATTTTAGTGCAACCTGAATAGGCAAAGAGTTTGCCATTTATAGTGACGCATCCTACTCGGGTTGGGTTGCGTATTGATGCAAGAAGGTCGAGTTGTGGCCTATGCGTCGAGACAATTGAAGCCACATGAGAGAAATTATCCAACCCATGATCTCGAACTAGCCGCCATCGTATTTGCTTTGAAAATATGGCGACATTATTTGTTTGGCGAAAAGTGCCATGTATTTTCGGATCACAAAAGTCTCAAATATTTGATGACTCAAAGAGACTTAAATCTGCGACAAAGACGTTGGCTTGAGTTGTTGAAAGATTACGAGCTTGTCATTGATTACCACCCGGGAAAGGCTAATGTGGTTGCGGACGCCTTAAGCCGGAAATCACTGTTTGCTTTACGAGCGATGAATGTGCACTTTCTATTCTACCCGACAATGTGTTAGTAGCTGAATTAAAGGCCAAACCATTATTGATTCATCAAATTCGTGAAGCTCAGAAAGTCGACGATGAATTGGTTGCAAAACGGGCTGAATGTATTCCGAATATGGAATCCAATTTCAAATTGATGATGACGATTGTTTGAGGTTCAGAAGTCGGTTGTGTGTTCCAAGAAATTCAGAACTCATTTCGATGATTCTGAACGAAGCTCATTGTAGCCGAATGTCAATTCACCCGGGGAGTACGAAAATGTACAACAATTTGAAACGTCAGTTTTGGTGGCATGGTATGAAACGGGACATCTCCGACTTTGTTTGAGATGTTTAATATGTCAACAAGTGAAAGCGGAACATCAAGTGCCTTCAGGATTACTTCAGCCGATCATGATACCCGAGTGGAAATGGGATCGAGTCACAATGGACTTTGTGTCCGGACTGCCATTGTCAGCAAGTAAGAAGGATGCGATTTGGGTTGTTGTTGATAGACTGACTAAGTCGGCTCACTTTATCCCCGTGCGTACGGATTTTTCATTGGATAGACTAGCCGAATTGTATGTTTCTCAGATTGTGAGATTACATGGAGTACCTATTTCTATCGTGTCGGATAGAGATCGAGATTCACCTCGCGATTTTGGAAGAAATTGCAAGAAGCTTTGGGTACCAAGCTGCATTTTAGCACCGCTTTTCATCCACAAACCGATGGTCAATCCGAGCGGATAATTAGATACTTGAGGATATGTTGAGATGTTGCATCCTCGAGTTTAGTGGTTCATGGGAACGGTATTTACCTTTGATTGAATTCGCTTACAACAATAGTTTTCAATCAAGTATTAAGATGGCACCTTACGAGGCTTTGTACGGTCGTAAATGCCGTACACCATTGTTTTGACCGAGCTCGGTGAAAGTAAAATTTTCGGAGTCGATTTGATTAAAGATGCCGAACAGAAAGTAAGGGTAATCCGTGAAAGTCTAAAGGCAGCCACGATCGTCAGAAATCGTATGCGGATTTGAAACAAAAGACATTGAATATCAGGTGGGAGATAAAGTGTTTCTTAAAGTTTCACCTTGGAAAAAGGTACTCAGATTTGGCCGAAAGGGCAAGTTGAGTCCGAGATTCATTGGGCCATACGAAATATCCGAACGAGTCGGTCCAGTTGCGTATCGATTGATTTTACCCCCTGAACTTGAAAAGATTCACGACGTCTTTCATGTTTCATGCTTCGACGCTATAGATCTGATCCTTCGCACATAATTAGTCCGTCGGAGGTTGAAATTCAAGCCGATATGAGTTATGAAGAAGAGCCGATGCGTATCCTAGCTCGTGAAGTGAAGGGGTTGCGAAACAAAAGGGTTCGTTAGTAAAGGTGTTATGGCTCAAACACGGGATCGAGGAAGCTACTTGGGAAACCGAGAGCTCGATGAAAGAACGATACCCAAACCTTTTACCGGTAAGATTTTCGGGGACGAAAATTTCTTGAGTGGGGGAGAGTTGTGACAGCCCAAAATTGACCCTAGTCGGGAAGTGGTTTCGGGACCACAAAACCGAGTCATACTAATAATTAGCCATCATATTTGATGCTTATTATATGTATATATGCATGTGTGAAAATTTCATGCTTGAATTTTGTAATTGTAAGTGAATTTTATTAAATAGGACTTATGTGAGAAAATTTAGAAATGTGCTAGGCAAATGTGAAGTGGCCTATTAATGCATGTTATGAAAATGATGGGTTTGCATGTCAAATTACCCAAAATGTGAGCTAGTGGCGGCCATGCTATGGGTGGAAACATGTTGGGAACATGTTGGCTTAGTGTGTTATGTTAGAAAGAATAAATAAAAGGGTTAGTAATTAAGTAATGAAAAGGGAGGGGTGATGAAAACAAAGTTGTCTCATCCATCTCCCCCCCCTCCATTTGCGTAGCTAGACAAAGAAAAAAGAAGAAAGAGTGTGTTCATCTTCCTTACCTTCTTGCAAAGCCGAAACAAAAGGGGAAAGAGGAAGGAATTTGTCTAGGGCATTCGGCTATCTTGGAGGTTAAATAAGGTAGGAGTTCATGTTATTTCTATTGATTTTTATGAGAATCTAGTAGTAGTCAAGCTCTTATTGTAACCCATATGTTGATTTTTCTTTAGTTTTGGTGACAAATTGTGCATACGGTATTATTGGATAAATGCTAAAAGGATGGTGTTTTGATATTTTGGATTGAAATATTAGAAAGGGGAAAATATGAGCTACCTAATTAGATATATGTGAATTTAAAAGATGGTATGAACAAATGTGGAGTTTTGCTAGTTTAGGATTATTCGGCCAAGTGTTTATGTGGTGGAAATTAAGTGTTAAATGGAATGAAAATGATATTATATGGGGTATGTATATTCGCCATATGAGTAAATATATAGATGATGTTAAATTTGATTATGTATAATGGGCCATATAGAGTACACATTGTGATATTAACTTTAATTCTCTATAATTGATCAAGTGGGTGATATTGGTTTATATGGTTGAATTTGAATTATGAATATGTACCTTGAAATAAAATATATCATCGACTATGTTACTTTGGAAGTAAGAATGCATTCGGCCTTGAGACAATTTATAAGTATTAGTTAAGGTTCTAATGTTTTGAACAAGAATGGTTGTAAGATGAAATGAAAATTATTAAAATATATATGAGTAATTAACAAGGGTGGTTGCCGTGTATATAATATTTATGTGTGTTTTATTGAAATATTTATTGGGTTAATTTTAGTAATTGGATCTTAGGTGATCAATAGCCGAATGGCTTAAAGTTAGTAAAAGCATAAGGTGAATAAAAATAAAATGTTGCCGTATGCTTCTTTTGATATGAAACTATTAATGTTATGGGATATAAAAACTAGCAAGGTAATTAAACTATTGATTTATTTATTTAAGCTCAAGACCTAAAGGAGAGGCGTCCAACAAGGGGAAATCAAAGGTCATCGAGTAGCCGACTTGGAATTATTTTACCCAACATAAAGTAAGTCATTAAGCATATAGTTTGTATTAATTTAAATGGTCATAACGTCTATGTAATGATGCTGAATGGAATGATAAATATATATATATACATGTATGTATGTGGTGATGAAAGTGTTGAATGAAAAGAAAAGAGGTGAGATGTATTGAGTTGTTGATCTCGGCACTAAGATGCGGGTATAAACATTTATGATCATGAGATTGGCGCTAAGTGTGCGGGTTTAAATTGTACAGCACTAAGTGTGCGAGTTTGATTATGTAGCACTAAGTGTGCGAGTTTGATTATGTAGCACTAAGTGTGCGAGTTTGATTATATAGCACTAAGTGTGCGAGTTGATTATATAGCACTGAGTGTGCGGACTTAATATATACTTTTGAATCACTATGGACACTAAGTGTGCGACATTATTGAGTTGATCACGGACAGCGGATCGGGTAAGTACCTTGAGTTCGTGACTAATAGGCGTTATGTTTATATTTGAAGTTGAGCTTGGTAAGTTTGAACCTATGTGACAATTATAATTGAAGTCACGTACATAAGATTTATCGTGGAATAGTGAAAGGTCGTTTAGTTGTTGATTGTAACGAAAATAAAATGATGTATGAAAATGCCTCGAATATCCTATTGATTAGTATATGGAAGTGAATGCATGACTTGGTATGAGATTGAACCGATAGGTTGAGGACTATGGTATGGTTCGGTATGGATGGTAACTGCTCGTTCCATTTTCTTCCTTTGTGATTGTTTTTGGATGGTGTGTTTTATTACTGTTATTATCATCTGTTTTTTATTTTATTTTATGTTTTGGTGTGGTACATATCAAGCTGAATGTAGT